>NC_134987.1:6666666-6969696 GCF_050947335.1 Megachile rotundata | reverse complement strand
AGCTTTTCAAAATTCGAAATATCTAATTTTCCAAGATTGGTATGTCATTCGAAGAATTTCGCTCATATTTCTATTCATGTATCAAAGATGTAGTTTGCAATTTTATTCTACCTCATACTATGTACTATACTATTATATTACTGTAATATAATAGAAGAAATAGTATTATGATTATAATATTATATTATTATAATTATATATTATTGTACATTATTATAGTACAATAAAAGAAAAATACTTACATATACTAATTTCTAATAATTAGTATAATTAGCATAGATTAACTAAACTCGACTGTTTATCGTCAATATTATTAACAGTAATCCCAAACGACTCAATTTATTTAGAATATGCAATATATTCAATCAAAACTTCGTATGAACTAGCAATATTTCAGAAATGTTTTTCAAGTTTCTTATTCATATGATACTGCACTATGTAGCATAATGTATATCATATTACAACTACATAAAAAAAGAATGATTAACAATTCACTGATTTGCCCAAAGGTTTCCTTTTTCCTCCAATCACAAAAGGTCAACAGAAGATTAATTTACCGTAACCAGTTATCATTAACTGCATCGAATTAAATATCCCGTGATAGATGTTCGACCCACAGGCCTAGACGCGATTTAATGAGATTGTCTTTGACACTTAGACGTTAGAACGAGTACATACAACACAGATATGTACGGGAAGAGGCTGTTGCTTGGATGTAATCCCTAATCCTTTCCTTTCACCTCAATTTCGATTGCAATTCGAAGAATGCTTTGTAACGGAACGCAATCGATTGTCGCGACGATGTGTATCGCAGGTACATACAATACAGTTATATCAGTGACGTAATATACCTATACACCTCTACACGTATTATTTTACACGTGATCGTGTCTCGATTAATTACGATTACGTATCAGATATACGTACATCATTGGATCAACGATCTCGATTGTCAATTTCGATACGGCATATGTACGCATTCTTATTCACCTATGTATATAATATGTATATGTATATGTATATATATAGATTTCTTTCATATTTTAAATATCTATATGTATAGTATTTTATGTAGGCGATACAGTAGTCACAGAGTTAGGCAGACTTGATTCATACTCGACATCGAAAGGCTGAATCTTTGTTTCGTAGAAAAAAGTGATGGCGTTTAGTCGAGAGAATAGAGACAGCTCTTTTAGAATCGTCCGTATTTGACCCTACGAGAAGCTTGAACGGGTGTGGGCCTACTCAAAATTTTACGGTGGAATTATAAGTATACACACTTTATTATTAGGAAATTTAATATAAATAAATAGGTGGGAAGGTAGGTGGATACGTGGATAGATAGATACATAAATAGACAGATAGATGGATGGATGGATGGATGGATAGATAGATAGGTAGATAGGTAGATGCGTAAATAATTAGAAAGATAGATAGATAGATAGGTAGACACATAAATAAATGCATACATAGATAAATAAATAGATAGAAAGATAGATGGGTAGATAGGTAGATACATAAATAATTAGAAAGGCAGATAGATAGATAGGTAGACACATAAATAAATGCATACATAGATAAATAAATAGATAGAAAGATAGATAGATAGATGAATTGACAATCAGTAAGATAGAAAGACTGACATATAAATAGAAATATAAATAGATAGATGAACAGATATATAAACAGACAAATAGATAGATAGGCAGATAAAATATACATTTAGAGATTATGTTGATACAGTGGCAACTTTACTATTAAGAATACTCAACACTTCACTAAAATCTTCACTAAAATCACCTAACATTTTCAACAGTAAAAATCATCACTAAAATCACCTAATATTTTAAACAGTTAAAATCATCTAATATTTACCTCTCCAGTTAACATATTCATGAAAGTATACTTTTGTTGATCGACCTTCCATGTTTAAATATTTTCAATTTTAGATACTTCAATGATTTTGACGATTGATTTGAATGATTTTATATAAACAATATCGACAAACAAGAATACGTGTTCTTCAATATATTTTATTGTATATCTTCCTAACTTTCATGTTCTTCAAAATATTTATCAACGATAAAACACGGAACACCCTATACAGTTTTACGAAACGAGAAAAGGGGTTGCAGATATTCGAAAGACGAACTGGAAATGTAGGTTATTTAGTAGGGAAATAGAAACTTTGGAGTATATCTTACAGAAATGTGGCGCAGGGGAGATTAAAGGGGAGTATTTCAATTACTGCATCAAGATGGAAGAGGGATGAGCAAAATGGAGAAAATAAATAGAAGGAGAAAGTTCGGAAAGGTGTGGCAAAGAGTTCTCGGTTCTTGGAAACTAACGGTGAGTTCAGTGAAACAGAACAGTGAGGAATGAAGATTGATACAAAGTTACGACACGAAAAAAGATGTAATATGATAAATAAGATCGAAGAATTTCTCTTTTCTACCCCATTTTCTTTCTTAGAAATCTTATTTGTGTATGTTGATACTTGGTTAAAATTTCAAATGATACATATTAATATTTACTATTAATGTGTTCATTAACGTACTGCATGTGAAGAAATTCAAAGTTAATGTTATGTTTCTCTATTCTTTTGTTATATTGCAAATATAGTGCAGAAAATAATATGATGTAAAGTTGCATTTTTTTAAAGATCGGTTTTTTTTCAAAGTCATGAACATAAGTCTGTAAATTCAACTCCACAGAGATATTCTCTTAAAATATCTCGGCAATTAATATTTTGTTATCCACTCTTTTATGTGGAATAACAAAAGGGAGTCAACTGTTAAAAAAAATTCTGCATTTTCATTAAAAAAAAAAAAAAAACACCTGATATTTTGTGAACCATTTCGCATTTCACATTTTTCTGTAATGTTAATAGAGTTATAACCTAATATGCGAATCGCCTTGTATAATGCACGATGCATACTTTCGTAACATTTTTAGTAAAAAAATTGAATTTTTAAAATAAAAGTTTGTAATAAAAAAGAAGGATTCGACCCATAATTGTGAGCAGTCGCACACCCAAATTATGAAAGAGAAAGCGTTCTACCGAAAGTTCAAGCTTTCAAATCGTACTTCATATACGTTGTTCACCTTCAACCAGAGCTTCGTGAAATATCACCAAATCGGATGCGGATAGTCAACGATTTACAAGGTCAATTAATAATAGGGTAGGTCGCTTCGAAGTCTAGTAGAAAATACGCCTACAGTGCCTTAGCCACTTACGAAGGAAGAACTTGTCTCATCTACAGGTTTCTTAGATGATTGCATTCGTTCAAGAGGATTGTCCTTGCGATTTAACATCGGACGAGTACGTTTTCGAGGAAAGCTTGGCTAATCTGAATTACAAAAAGAAAAAGAAAATGCGAACGTGCGTTCGGAAGCTTTTGTCGAAAGCGTCTTCGCGCTGGATGTACCCTTAAAGAAACGTTTAGGATATGTTTGTAGGCCGATCAGATTTTTGCGATTTGTCACTCTGCTCGATTATTCGAGCATTCTCCTTTTCGTGGACCACCGTCTGTTCGAGAATGGCCCGGGCAATTTAAGGCGGTATCGTTGCCCTTGGGCACTGAATACCAGAAAATACTTGGAGAAGTAATATTTTCTGAGTACTTTGCTTTTAACTTTGTTTTACGCGTGAAATATTTTATCTTCGCTCGATTTTGAGGTTAGAGTCTATTGTTGAGTGAGTAAAATGGCTGCCCTAAGAGCGGTTGCCCAGGCCTAATGGAAGAAGTAGTCGTACTCTTGTTTATTATTTAAAGAATTATAGGTCACATTTGTTAAATCAAGCTGAGAAATATTGAAGCTGTCTGTCGTTTAAAATAATGAAACTGAATTTTTGAAATCTGTATTCTTATTGTACTGTCTTATTGTATTTAAATAATGTAAATAATAATTCTTTACATACATTATTTATAGTACTTGCAAAGTCACGTTGCTGTTCAACGAGCATAAAAACATAGAAAATAAATTGCATACATTAATTAAATAACAGATTACTGAAACAACAACTACATTATTCTCAGTGATTAATTATAAAGAAAAAATTAATGTATAATAAGAAATGATTTACAATAAAAATTGATGAAAAATCAATGTCATTATTTTGACGACAGTTACCTTGAAGAACCGGCAAAAATGAAATGTGAATATTAGAGATAAATTGCTGATAGAATTCTATTGTAACACGAAATAAGTATCTTTTCTTCGTTTTTTCTTACCAAACTGTTCAATTATCGCTGGGAAAAGATCATCGTCCACGATAATTAGTAATTTCATTGGGTCATAACAGATTATAACCTTCATCGTACGTTATAGATTGACAAAATGGTCCATACTTTTCATGTTTATTGCTCTATGAGGTTCTCTGTCTAAATAATCGGAAATAAAATATTTGTTCGTAGTTTAATCAAAAAATACTTCAATTCCTGTGTGCATGTTAGTTTGCACCTACGTATCGCTGTATGATATACAGGGTGATTCAAAATTATTGTTCGAATCTTCTGTGGCCAATTTGTAAATACAGAATTAGGACAATGAAATTACTTACAGAACATGGATGTTTGAATTAATATTATTATTAGGGTTGGAAAATAAAAAGTATATCGAAGGTTATTTTGTTTAGGAATGATGGACATAAGCTTAAAATCTGAGAAAGTTATACTTTCAAAAAATATGTATCGATCACATGATACATGAATACTTGAAATTCAGAAGAAATCGTGTAACAAAGAGTGAATAATCTTTTGTGATATTTTCGGTAATTTTTCAATTTTGCTACAGTAGACTTTAGACGACTTTAATCATTTAATTATTCTATCTCAAAATTAACTTAGATTTGATAGAATTTTCTGTCATTAGTAAAACACAAAGATATAATTTCAAACAACATAATTTCACGTTATTCTTAATATTGGAACCACGAGCCACGAATCATCGACAATAATTTTAAATCCACTAGGCGAATGCAGAAATTGTTATAGATTCTACATTATCAATTAATATTTTAAATATAAGAAAATAAAACAAGTTTTCAAAAAGATCTTTACACATATTCCTGAAACAATATTATTATATAATTAACGTTGATCTGATTTAGATCCAGCAGTTTAAAAATTTGATGAAAGACAAAAGATTTAATTGAATGAATGGAAAAGAAACATTGCTTCGCCATGATAAAACAGGCTTTGCACTAAACCGGTTATCAAGAAAGCAATCACGAAGTTTGCTTGATAGATTTTCGTTTATTTAGGTCATTGTAGAACTTTTAAAATGGCTGAATATTTACAAATGAGAAGCAAGTTAAATGGGCTATTAATCAGATCGTAAACTTTAACCCTTTCTACTTTGGACGAATATAATCTCTCTAGACAAAGTTTGTTGGCTCTGAAATAACAGAGTTGAAATCCCGTAGGATGGAAATAAATAGAATAATTTAAAGTATGTTAGATTAAATAATATATAGTTCTTTGGTAAATTTTATTTGAATTTTTTAGTTATTAACTATTTTATTAGATACCTTTATTTGTCACTACAAATTTTTGTATAAGTGTTAAATTTATGTAGAATAGAAAATTATTTTATTGGTACTTTTTATTACAAGTATTTTTAAGACAACAAAATCACTAAATTTGTATTGTACAAAAATTAAAAAATGAAATTTATATACAATAAATATTATGGTAAAATAGATATGAAAGCAATGATTTATAAGAATTAATTTTTATACAGATTATATATAAATTTACATAAATTTTGATGTGTACAAAATGATCAATTTTCCACTGTACATAGTGATTAAGAAGTAATTAAAAGTTACAATAGACCATTTAATATGAAAGTTACAATAGAAAATACTATTCTTCAAACAAAAATTTGACGAAAGAAACTACTTTATTCTTATATATGTATTGAGTTAATAGTTAGTTAATACACAAACGAAAATTAACATATAAAAATATCAAAACGTTTAAAGTAAAATTACAACAAACGACAAGGACGTACAAACGTCCCACAAAGATGGCCGCCGTGAGAGGCGTCTTCTCCAAAAATTGTTTTCAACGTCTGATAATCAATTGAGAAGAGAAAGAACGAAAACTATATTAGAACATACAAAATAAACTTACTACAAATAATTGTTATCTTGTGCTTTTATCTAAGTTTTTATTAAAATCAAACTACTTTCTGCATTCGCCTAAAACTGTTGACTTTAGTATCTGTTCCCATTCAGGGGAAGCTTGTTACAGTGAAGGTTAAATCTGTTCAATAATGGGGTTTGGTCAGCGAAATATATATCATTAACACTTAAGCTTGATTATTTCAAGTTATCGTACCACGCACCAGACTTTAGATGTCTAAACTCGTGCGTGTATTTTCATATACATTTATGATTTATATTTCACGATATAGAGTAGAGTTTTTGCTTATAACTTGGGCGGGGTAAGCGCAATACTTTTAGGAATGTTTATCATTCGAGTATCGTTTCAATTCTTTCGCGACGTTTCCCGAAACTTTTCGGTATTCTTGCAGCGAAAGAAGAAAACGGTAACTTGATCTCGAGAACCACTGAATTTCTCGAAAGATGAATTATTGATCAATTGAGCCTTGTGTTAATAAGCAAAATGTTCATCTTGTTTAACGTTCTGAAGGTCACTTAACGATTCTTGTAATTTTATGTGCTTTTTAACGTTGATGGATGTTTTTAACATGCTGAAAAATTGTTACCGTTTCAAATATATAATTTTTTTATAATGATGTCTGATAAAAAAGTAGCGTAAGTGATCTTTGAATTGTGACTAATATTGAAGAAATAAAATCAGTTTGAAAAAAGGCTGATCATTTACAAATTTTAGTTTGTATTTAATGGATGAAGCTAAAACGAAAAATGATGAAATTATTTACTTTTTTACTAACTATTAATGAATTTATAAAATCATTCATTTCCTTATTAGACTATAATTGATATTTAAACTAATACAAAAATAAAAATTCTTGACTAAAATTTGTTCAAATTTTAATTAATACCTAATAAAATCTAATTTAAAAATTAGTGTTTTGGTTAAAATTTTTCAAATTAAAATTAGCATCTAATAGAAGCCAATTTGAAAATTTACAAAATTGCTTTAAAGCCATGATTAGCATAAAAATTGAGTTTTCGAAATTATAATCGATATCTCACGTAAGAAGCCAATTTAAAAATGAACAAAAATCACTCATTTCGTTTCAAATTTATAAATGAGAAAAATTACTAAGTTTCAAATTATAATTAATATCTAATGAGAGAATACACGAAACCTTAAAAATAAAAAATTTTAAATAATTTGACATAGCATTTTTTAACGTCAACATGCTAATAAATATTGACACAAGGGTAAAAAATTGCATGGAATAAAATCGTCAGATTTTCTTTAATCCAAAGAAATAGCAGTAGTTCTCGACGATCGTCTTAATCCACGTAATCCTCGTCCGAGGAATCTCTGTTGTCAGTCTACGAGCTACAAAAATTGCTTGACGTCTAAACACCAAAATTATCTGCTTCCCATTCGTGTTTCCCGTAAAATTGTTCCGGTAACCATTTACAGATTGCTCTTCGTATTTGGGCTCGGCCAGCGAGCCTCAGTGACGATTGTCTATCGTTAAATTAAATAATAATTCAAGTGGAGTTATCTCGATTCAACATTATTCATTTAGTAAATGTATACATTTATCAACTACATATTTATTTGATAAATATACATACACAAAATTTGATAAATATGTTTATACAAAATTTTTACTGAAAGAACTTTTAAAGCAGAAATATTTTTCTAGTTCAATTTAAAGTGCAAATAAAAATGTATGTAATTCAGTACTTTTTCTGACAAATGTGCTCTTATATTTTCGTTACACAAAATTTATGCAAATAATATTTGTAATTGACCCTTGTGTGAGCGTTTCAAATGGAACCCATTCAAGATATACTCAAAATTAGTTTGAAAATAAAAACCGACGTAAATACACGATTTCAATTTGAAATATTCTGACGATATTTCAAGAACGACATAAAAAGTTATTGACAGGAAATATTGAAATAGATTAGAACTTTGATATTAAAAATTTGTTTCGAAAGATTCGATATCTAAAATCTGAGGAACATTTAATATTTAAAGTTTCTATTTTGAAAAGCTTTAACATGTAAAATTTCTATTTTGGAAACATTAATATGCAAAATTTTTATTGTGGAAGTTAAATATTTTTATTTTGAGATTTTGAATGATTTTACGATATTTTATAACATGAAAAATTGTTACAAAAGAATATAAAAATGGATATCCAACCCGATTGCCCACAAAAGAATCTAATAAAGACTTAATTATTTTTTAATTCTCAATTGTTGCATATTGACAAAAAATTTGGCTTCTAAACATATTCTATATGCTTCTATATTTACTAATTATTTAACAATTAAGAGTTTAATTATTTAAAAATATTTCTGTGTTTATTCATTTTGTCAACAAATGTATACATTTATTAAATATCCATAATCAATTCATTTCTGATCATAATTATCTCTCTCGTTTTGTCTTGTCTTCGTTTACATAATTTTCAAACTGTCTGCATTTTCGAGATACCCCCACCAAAAAATAATCTAACGACATATTCGTCGATAAAATTCGCACATTTTCAACGAGACACGATCGAATCGCGAAACTGGATCAACCAGAGCATGTGTTACCATGACAGATGTCGATCGTCTTTCGTGTATGTCTCCATCAACCTTTAATTTATGGGAAAAATGGACCCTCGTCGTCTTTGTAAGACGTATCTTCTTTGTTCTCCTCTCCTGTTGTATGTTAGCCTTTTTTAACGATTCATGAAAAATATATAGAACCTCTCTAATGTTGTTTTCGTCGTAGAACGACAAAACTTTTCTTGTAGAATTGCTTTAACCCTTTGCTATAATTTCAATATCTTGTTTCAATATTGTGAATCAATTTTTTTCACTTTTCTATATTTTGCATACATGTACGTATTAACACTTTGACAAGTGTAACTTTTTCAGAATTTATAACTATTCTATTTTATGGTTTTTTAGCTAGAAAAAATTATAATTACTCCAAAAATAAGAGTTGTTTCTTTGTTTAGCATTATATGTTGAAGGTGTTCTTTGTTTCAGTCATAATTTGTATGAAGAAACTAAAATTTTTATTTAGTTGTTTAACTAAAAGGGAAAATAGTTGGTTCACTGACAACTGAATTAGGTAGTTAGAAATTTAATTAACAAGTACCTCATGAATTTTATTATGTAGATAGTGAGTTAGCCTCCTCAGGGGTCTCTCTAACATTTACATAAATAAATTCAGAAAAAATATATAATATACGAAAACAATGGTAATATCCACATATGCGAAAACATATGTTGATGAATTCAAAAACAAACTAAACGTGCGCATATGTGAACTTTGATGAATTTAGACACGAAACTAAATGTCCACATATGTGATCATCAACTCATGAATTTGAAAGCAAATTAATTGCTCACATATATGATCTTTGCTTCATGAATTCAGCTACAAAACTACATATCCACATATGTGATCTTTAGTTGACGGATTCAGATATAAAACTAAATGTCCACATATGTGATCTTTATTTGAAGAATTCGAACACAAAACTAAATGTCTACAAATATGGTGATCAATTAATGAATTTAAGAACAAATTAATTGTCCACATATGTGATCTTTCATGAATGTAAAATTGTCTACATATGTCTGCATATGTGATTGTCTACATATGTGATGTACACATGATTGAACCTACCAAGACCATCCTTAAAGAGGTTAAATCAATATCTCTGAGTATCATAATTCAAATTTCTAAATAAGAAAACCAAATACTATGTCAAGCTGTTAATATTAGTCCTGTATATACTCAAAAGTTCTCAAGTCCATACCAACACACGAAGAGCAAAGGGTTAAAATTCGTTGCAATGAATGAACAAAAATAATCATAGAATAATGAAAATTGATTCGAACGAGGAAAGCAGAACAAAAAAGAACGTAGTTTGAAGGAACGATAATCGATGTTCCATCAAGAGATGATTTTGACGACGGACTCTTCCTCGTCCTTGAGCAGAAGACTCAATCTGAGGTCGAGTTCTCCGGCCTCGAGGGCCCATTTTTCCCTCAACCATCAAGGAGAATCAGCAGTATGAGTGCCAAGAGTGTGAATAGGAAACAACGGATACCAACTGACGGTCAATCGTGTCAATGGAAGAAGATCGAGGTCCACTTCTGCACCGCCTAAGCCTTGATTACTCTCGAATGCTTGTTTCTTCTCCCATAACATCACCAACAAATTCCTTCCAAGAACGTCGCAGCTGCTGTACTTGATGGTTTGACGGTACTGCGGATTTCTCGAGTGCCGGATTACGCGTGTTTTACGTTTCTGAAGCCACCTGTCGCCGTCCCGAAGATACGTCTTTACGTAGGTGTCTATTATGAAAGAAGAAGATATGATTCGGTTATTATTTTTATTTGTGAGAGGAGGAGCAACGATTGCAGTCGCACGGGCGCGATTCGTGGAAATTGGGAATTTAGACGTTAGAGAATTTGAGAATTTAGGAATTTGAGAATTTTGGTATTTGGGAATTGGGGAATTGGGGAATTGGGGAATTTGGGAATTTGGGAATTTGGGAATTTGGGAGTTGGGAATTTGAGAATTTAGGAATTTGAGAATTTAGGAATTTGAGAATTTTGGTATTTGGGAATTGGGGAATTGGGGAATTTGGGAATTTGGGGATTTGGGGATTTGGGAGTTGGGAATTTCAGAATTGGGAATTTGGGAATTTTGGAATTTGGGGGCTTGAGGGTTTGGAATTTGGGAATTTGGGAATTTATGAATTTAGGAATTTGGGAATTTGGGAATTTGGGAATTTGGGAATATGGGAATTTGGGGATTTGGGAGTTTGGAAATTTGAGAATTGGGAATTTGGGAATTTTGGAATTTGGGAATTTGGGAATTTCGGAATTTAGGAATTTAGGAATTTAGGAATTTGGGAATTTGGGAATTTTGGAATTTGGGGGCTTGAGGGTTTGGAATTTGGGAATTTGGGAATTTATGAATTTAGGAATTTGGGAATTTGGGAATTTGGGAATTTGGGAATTTGGGAATATGGGAATTTGGGGATTTGGGAGTTTGGAGATTTGAGAATTGGGAATTTTGGAATTTGGGAATTTAGGAATTTAGGAATTTAGGAATTTAGGAATTTAGGAATTTAGGAATTTAGGAATTTAGGAATTTAGGAATTTAGGAATTTAGGAATTTAGGAATTTAGGAATTTAGGAATTTAGGAATTTAGGAATTTAGGAATTTGGGAATTTGGGAATTTGGGAATTTGGGAATTTGGGAATTTGGGAAATTGGGAATTTGGGAATTTGGGAATTCGGAAATTTGGGAATTTGGGAATTTGGGAATTCGGGAATTCGGGAATTTGGGAATTTGGGAATTTGGGAATTTGAGTATTTGGGAATTTTGGAATTTGAGAATTTTTGAAATTTGAAAATTCCCAAATTTAGTTTTCTAATTTCAAAATGAATAATAAATATCCCTAATGTCACATTTTCATTTAATTAAATACTTCAATCTTTCCAGCACATTAAATGCGACAATGAAAACGAAAATATAGAAAGTTTATTAGAATTTCTTTTTACGAATTTTATTATTTCTAGAAGTTATAAATATCATACCTGGTTCTTCTTTTTCCTCTGGACAAATGTCTATAGCGCAGATAACCTCTACTTCGAGAGTCCCTTTGCTTAGACAGAAACCAAGCTTGACCTTGCCATTTTGAGCTCCTGAAATTCATAAAAGTTTCATGGGTATTACGGTTGTATCATATTTGCACTATCGACCGAAAGTATGTGCACTGTATACGACAGAGAAATGTTCTAAAATTATTTGCTTTTAATACAAATGTATAAAAGAAACCAACAATTTAGTTTATAAAATTTTATAAACAACTTTCTAATTGTTTAGATTATATTTCAAAAATATAATATAGAACTACAGATACTATTAGATGTTTCTCAAATTTAAAAAATTTAAAATATACCAATGTTTTCTCGGTCATTCGAAAAGAAATTAAAAATTATAACAAAATACACTCAAAAGATAGAATTGTTGAAATTCTCGAAATCTTTACCAGCTGTATTTTTGATTCCCTTCGGTTGCACTTGTCCGCGACCCAGGTAACCATCAATACCATTTTCTTTTCTCGTTTGCTGACTGAAAATTGACGTCAATATTAGTACACTTTACAATAAATAATACACAAAAGTCCACACAATATTATCTGTGAACAAAAATATCCCAAAAAAGGGAAACAAGTATTTTTAATCCCGGGGAATTGAAACAAATATCTGGGCTACTAAAATAATTACAAACTTTATTTCCTGACTTCATAACTTTTTTCTAATGTTTAACAAACAACCATACATCTGGTGTTAATGCTATAGTCATTCTAGTTAATGCGCTAGTATAAAAAGCAGCTACCGATGTCAATCCATGAGTTGGTGCATGAAGAGTGACCCGAGTATTTAGAAGAACTATGCTTTCAATTGGTCCGAATAGAAAAATGGACGCCTCACAGGTATTTTCAGCGGTATATTGGCTCGAGTGGTCGCACAATTAGGCCAAAACAATGGCAGATAAACGTCTCGAGAGTGAGATAGTGCGAATTCAGCAGTTGTTATTGTTATTATTCTTATTTGCCGAAATGTAACTGGAAGTGTTCACGGTGAGGAGCCTCTTTTACTTTGGGTCACGCGCCAACTCGTGGGTTGACATCTATATGTCTCTAGTACTCTAAGGGTTAAAATTGTTTTTGGTTCCACTGGTTGTTTCAACATACTATAGAATAATGTACCAACAAACTTTTTAATCAATTTCTACCGTTTTGAAAGTCACGCTAGTTTCTAGGGTTCCGAGTAATTCATTCGCAGACTTGACATTCGTTAATGAAATACTTATAGTGAGTTATAATCTTCGGATGCAATGCATTCTTATAGTTTGTCGCTGTTTCTACCTACGAAGAAAAAGACGACGCAACGCTATGTTAATATTTTATAAACAATCTAAGTTATCGACAGTGAAAGTGAGATTTCGTTCTGCTTTGAAATGTAACACTAGAAATGTTCATGGTGGAAAGCTTCTTTTACTTTGGATCGATCGTGCG
The DNA here is from genome assembly GCF_050947335.1 of Megachile rotundata. Lineage (NCBI taxonomy): Eukaryota > Metazoa > Arthropoda > Insecta > Hymenoptera > Megachilidae > Megachile > Megachile rotundata. The sequence continues at coordinate 6,956,466 of NC_134987.1, read as the reverse complement.
CCAACTCACGGGTTGACATGTGTATGTAACTTCAATTAATTTTTCATATTAGTAACTGTTTGCTGTTTGTTCGTTTAAAAATCAAAATCTCGTTTGAATGTTACACACAACAAATTGTGTTTATACGTTTGCATATGTGAATTTGTTTACCTCCACTTGTCATCCTCGTCGGATTCACTGTTGCGATCATAAAACTTCCCCGGAATGTTCACGACGCTGTCTATGCGCTCACCCCGCCCTGTGAATTACAGGAAAATATTTTCTTTCTATATTCTGGTGTATTTTGTGATTACCTGACCAGCAACCTGCGTACCATATGATATATTTTCTCCCATGGTGACACGGTGATCTTCTTGCTATGTCTTGTCAAGGGGGAAATAGAGTTATTTCTTTTCCGCCCCTTTGAGTGCAAAAATACAGTACCAGTCAAAAGTATGAAGTTATATGTACGTATGACACTCAGATAAAGTGAAATTCATTTACGGAAATGATTAATTTATTTTATTCGCAATTGAGTTTAATACATTATATTTTTATATTTTTAAAGTTATAATTTGGAACTTTCAAATTTTCTCCTATTTCAATCTTTAAATTCCCAAAACTTCGAACTTTCTAAATTTCTAAATATTCAAATGTTCAAATGTTTGAAATTTTTTAATTTACAAAGTTTTCTTCAGTTTTCAAATACCCAGATTGTCAGATTTTCAAATTTCCAACTTTCCAACTTCCTAAATATCTAAATTTCTTAAATTCCTCTATTTTCAAATATTTTCATTTCTAAATTGCAAAATATCAAAATCCTAAAATTTCCAAAATCTCACATTCCCAAATTCTTAATTTCCCAATTTCGTAAAATCCCAATATTCGACAACTTTCAAATATCAAATATCCCAAAATTCCTAACTCCTAAATATATCATTTTTGATACTAAAACTTCATACCTTTGCACGAGTAGTACATTTAGTATCACGCAGACTGCTGGCAAGATTTCATTTCACTCTGAAAATTTCTACTCGTAAAAAGTAATCCTAATTCTCGAATTTCACTATACATTGAAAAAAGCACCTCGACCGACAGTGAAATGTCAATACCGTTTTATCAAATTATCCGTCTTAATCTGCAATAGAAGCACAAATTAAAATGAAAAAACACTCGCAGAATCGACAGTGCTACAAACAAAGAACTGTATAACTTAGAGGCAACTAAGAATGGAAATAAGAAGAGGATTCGACAAGTTCAAGGGCAGAACAATTAACCAACACAAAGAAGCCTACTTACGCTTTGTTTCATTAGCTACTTGTTGCAAAACTCTAAGAATGGAACGGGTACTTGAACTGTAGCTACTTCTTCAACGCCTACGAAATTACTGCTATTAACACCGCTACTAGATAATTATCTACTATTATCTGCCGACTCTATGCGAGACAAGTACAAATGAATAAGTGTGATGAACAGTTGTTGGAATACGTACTAGAATGTAGAGGTTTCTGTCTTTCGATCCAGCAACTTTAATCACGCTCTGCGATCAGCAAATATTTAAACTATCTCTTATTGTTAGTTCAGATTAAGGTTACTGTATCTTCTATCATCGTTGAATGAACTTTGAGAACCTGATTGAAATTATCTAACGGGTGCTCGATAGTTAAATATCAAGTTAACATTTTTCTTCTTTTTAATATTTTTTGTCGTTTATTTCTTATTTGTTATTTATTTGTTATTTATTATTTATTATTTCTTGTTTATTTATTATTTACTTCGTACATCTTATGTAAGCTCTACAGAATTAGTGAATAATAATGAAGAAGAAAGTATTAATATAAAAAGATTGAAGTACCTGAACAGTATCAGAATGACTTGAAATTTTATACATATAAAACCTTAAATAAAGCTTAATTTATACTACTGCAAAATACCTATAATTTATTTACTAACATTTTTTAACTAAAATGTAACACAAAAATGAATTATTAACAGCAAAGATTAGTCTAACGTTAGTTTACATTATATTTATTTGAGTAATCCATCATTTGAGGATTTGGATCCATGAAAATGTCACTGAAGATCAATCAGAATTTACATTCAGTGGTTAGAATTCTACAACAATAATATTCGATCAAATATTTGACAGCCACGTGAGAAATCTATAGTGAAGCATGTTTGGTAGGAATACCGATAGCATCGTTGGAATCTATTGGAAGATTATGGCAGGATTGAAATTAATGGGTCAATTTGTGGCGTGTTTGGCCATCAAAGCAGTACTGTTGAAACTATGCCTCCTTATATTAGTACATAATTGCTGTGAGTTAATTGAGAGCTACGGAATTTACTAGTTTGTTAACGAACTGGAGATTTGGGCTTACAAATGCTTCTTACGAAAAATTAATAGCTGTTTTAATCCTTGTAAAGGAAGTGTTTCAATATTTCTGAACATAGAAAGCAAGATTTTATCGTGTTTTGTGGTGCACTTTTGTTTTTTATTAATCTTGAAAGAATGATACTATTTCTTATATGAGGTTAATTGTAATTAGCTTCCTTATTTTGTTACGTAAAATTGACGAAAATTTACAGTAAAAAAAATAGAGAAATTATTAAAAGTATTACAAATATAGAAATGATTAAAATTAATGATTAAAATAAATGATTAAAATTATTAGTCTGAATCATATTTACACTGATTAATCAAATTTTAATAAAAATTACAATTTTGTAGCAAAAATTGGAGGTCACAAATGCATGTATTTTTAATAATGTAAGAAATTCGAACCAAAAGAAGTTAACCCTTTGTTACAAATTTTTAATTTTGAAAATTCACAACATTTTAAAGAAATGCAACAAAAAATGCTAATTATAAAAAATTAAAAAGATTCGTTTATATTAAATTAAATGCAAGAATTTCAGACTGTATTGTTTTGTGCAATGTATTTATTGCAAAAAGCAACGAAAATGAGATAAATGAACTGTAGACATAATTTATTTATTTAAAATTATAACACAAAAATATAGATAATATTTTTTATACACCTTTATAAAACCACTTTCATTGCAAAATTTATAAAATTTGATTATTTCATAACACTCCACATAATTTTGATAGAATATGTGTTTAGACAGCAAATGTAGTTGGATGTAATTAACGTAGCAATTAATTATAGCAGACATTGCACACAGAACATTTCAACGAAATAGGATAATATTATCGTAATATAATTGTGTAAACTATAAATTAAATTTTTTATTTTGATATCGCGAAATATCAACATAATTCTAAAACAGAGAATTAAAATAGTTTCTCCCTTCATATTTTTGTTAATTCATTAAATTCAGACATGTAATAAAAAGTATAATAAAAATGAATAAATATAATTAAATAGTGAGCTATATTAATATTTTGTGATGGCAGTTCTTGTATAGTTCGTAAATGATGCGAAAATCGATTCAGAATTAATAACTGGTGCAAACTATACATAAATTCGGTTTAATAGGACGGAATAAGTAGTATAAGTCAGTAATACGTCAGACGAGTGTTCGGTACGCTGCGCCGCAATAAGTAGTACAAGTCAGAAACTGATCCAACAAGCAACTGTTTTACGTATTACAGTGTTAATACAAATTTTGTCTGCATTTAACTATTTCATACATGACCTTAATTATTTAAAAACTTCTGAATAATCTTTACTTTATTTATTTAATTACTTTCTGGTACATTTAACTGTTTTATAATTAAACTATTAATAAACTGTTTAAATGTTCTGATAATTTACAAATTTCTAAATAATATTTTCTTTACTTATTTAACATTTTCTACATATAACAGTTTTATATTAATAATTCTTTCTTTATTTATTTATTTAATAAACCTTTTTCTATACTGAACTCTTTCAAAGATAATAAGTAATTCAAATTTCTTCAATAATTTTGCCTTCATTTATTTAATGAACTTGTTTTGTATTTAACTATTGTTTAAATAGTAATAATAATAGTTATACTACTGCAACAATTGAAGCTGATAAAAATTGAGCTACTCAAAAATTATTATAATTTCAATTTAATTTAATTCCAAACATAATTCCAATTTATACTATATCATAATTTCACTGGTTATAAAAATTATATATTCATAACAATACTAATTATTATTAACTAAATGCTAATTAAATGCTAATTTGATATTAGTTGGTTCTTTTTCACCTCATATTGCAGAATGAAATTTCGATAAGTTTATACAAATATGTTCTCAAAATACATTCAAAAATGTTTTAGAGTTTGATTTTCCTTACCTAAGATGATGATTGTAGATGTAGCAACGAGTGGTTAGCGATTACATGTATTCTATCACTAATACTACGATACTAAGCAAATATTCTAATCTACAAAGCACTACTATTGCAAATAGAGAAAAAGGATCAACGCGAGAAGAGGAAACGGAAGTAAATCGACGCCTACTCGAAAATATCTTCACAGAGGTTTTCCGAATGCATACTGCTTTCAAATGTTGTTACACACATATCAGAAATTGCTTCGAGCATAAAACAGAGTGATTCATAGTGTTTTCTTTCTTGTCACTTTTTTCAATAGTCCGACATTTTCATTTAAAATAACGAAAAAAAAATTTGCCTTCTTTCGTTAAGGCTTCAAATAGAGCAAAAAATACAGGGTGTCTCACAATTAGTGTAAGTCCCTGAAATGGGGGGTAGCTGACATGATTCTGAATAAGATTTACCTTTGCAAAAATGGGGTTTGAAGCTTCATTTTTGTATTATTAAGGAAAAGCGCGGACCAATCAGAGCGCGAGGATTACGCGTGCGCAGACGCGTGAGCGACAGCTTCGAGCCTGAGTGGGCGTTACGCGCTCTGATTGGTCCGTGTTTTTCCTTAATAATTCAAAAACGAGGCTTCAAACCCCATTTTTGCAAAGGGAAATCTTATTCAGAATCACGTCAGCTATCCCCCATTTCAGGGACATACACTAGTTATGAGACACCCTGTATAAAAAAGATGGTAACCTGTAATTAATGCCAAATTTGTATTCTACCGATTATTATAGTGAGAGTAATATTAAATAAAATAGATTGTATTTTTAATGAGTCAAATAACTAGGTAGAACAGTTATTTAACAAATAATTTATTGCATCATTTTTCAATGTTAAAAACATAATAAATTTTTGAATACTTATAAATATAATAAAAGAGAAATATCAAAACATAAATATTTTCTATCCAAGAGGAGTGAATCTAAAATTCAAAAATATCGTAAACTTGCAATATTTTAAGAAAGTACAACAGAAGGAGCAAATATTTTCGATGGTTTCGTCAATCAAAAATATTTGCAGTTTATTCGTATTATACAAAATAGATACATTTTTTTGTAATATTATTTTATATACCACGGTTTGCAACATGATACAATAAAAGATAAATTTTATTTCTGGCGCAGTTGTGTTAATAAAATTCTGCAAAATAATATTTATTATTAAAAATTAATAGCTATGAAGTTACTCGACTTCAACAAATTAAATTTTTATCTAATTTTACCTAATTCTTTTACGAATTAGATTAACAATTTTTCATAAAGATTTTTTATACAAATACTATTTACAAACCAATAACATTGTATGCAGCCCTATAAAAGCTATCAATAACAAATATTTGTGGATGATCATTAACTAGATAAATGCATTAATAGAAACATATTATTTAATTATATTGTTGAGTGTTTCATGTGTTTAACTTAATTAAAATTCTATTACGGTCTTCGCTGACTCAATGCATCAAAAACATAAATTTTGTGTAATTATACTTCAGTTTACTAAATTATTTAAAATAGTAGATGACACAAATACTGATAGTTTGAGTGTTAAAATTTATTCTCAATGTTTTATCAGCATTGCAATTAACTTCTTCAAAAATTTACTGACACAAATTAACAAATTGATTGATCAAGACTAGTCAATAACTCAGAACATAACTAATTGGTTAATAATTCAAACAATAAAGAATTCAGTGGTAAAATGCTGAAACGTGGATAACATAATGTGTGTACTATATTACAGGAAGTCTAAGAATTAGTTAAATTAAAGAGGGCTATTTATCCTTCAAATCCATGCAGAAAATAGCTGCAACATTAACAAAGTTTTGGAACAAATTTTCTCCTCTCAAACACATTTTCCAACCCCTAAAATGTAATATAATGGAATAACTAACAAAAGTTAACAGCAGAACTTTCACAGCAGTTTTATTTTGAAAATAGTTACCTCGTTAAAAATACACATATCAGATATTTATGACGAAAGTTTGTTAAAAATTTCATTAAGTATTTTTAACAAATCTTCTTTATGAGGATTTTTTCTTCTATATTGCTATTTTTAATTAGGTAACCATTTTTGACTGCGAAATGTTGTAATTATTTGTATGCTTTATAATTAAAAGTACTGTATCTTATTACATGTCACATTTTTTCCTACAAAATTTAATTCCAATCACTCAGATTATAATAGTGTTTTTTAAATTAACTTTGGCAAACTTTTGAATTTTAAGTATTAAATTTTTAATAAACTTGCAATTAAAGAGCTTGGTGTTACCAACGATAACATTATTCAAAGTATTTAATTCTTTTCTCTCATTTTAATTGCGCGGTCATATTTCATCTGTCCTGCTGATAGTATTGTTCGAAATTTTCTTGGATTCTCTTTTCTCTCAGTTATTCGATCATATTAAATTCCGGTCATTCCAGTCCTTCCGATAACCTGCATGGCATTCAACGCGTTAACAATAGCAAACCTACCCACGAAACCTTAAAAATTCTCAAAATTAAATACCAGTGGTATTCCTCCAGAATTGGTTAAATATTAGGTCATTCCATAAACAATGTCATTTTTCAAAACGCGTGTGAAACAGTATTTACTATTATATTCAATTATTTATTTCTTCAAACATATCTTTTAACAAATTTTCCTTCACTGTTATCTACAGAAAAATTAATTTCTCAATATTATTTTTTTATTTCAAAAATTATTTTCAAATTTATATCTTTTTCCATTTAAATAATTTTATAGGGACTGAAATAAATAATACCTACAGGATAAGATATACATAAATATATAAATAGATATAAACGTGAACTTGTTTTTAATAATTATGTCAAATTGTATTCTAATATCACTTGCTTTTTATAAAATTGTTGTATTGGTACAAACATATCACTTGTCTTTCATTTCAAAATTCAAAATAAATAATACTTCATGTTATTATAAAACTTAAAGTGAATAGTAATTAATCTATTCTTTTACAACATAACATTATCTATGGAATGACGTAATACACTGGCCGACAGATAAAGTGCTGTCACTTAGAATCCCGTTAGGGACGCTAACGAGCATAACTTATGCAATTATTTCTAAGTTTCTCAGTTTTTAAACTTCAGAATTTATAATATGTAAAATTAGTACATTGATAACACTTGCAAACTTCTAATTGTAAGTTAAAAAATTTGAAGATCAAGCTTTGAAGGTTTACAAATTAAAAGCTCTGAATGTTTGTTAATTTGTAAATCTTAAATATTGAAAATTTACAAAATTTTTAGTTTCTAAACCTGATGACTGAAAATTAATTTATATACTTTTCAAATTGATAATTTCTAAGTTTCTTCATTATAAAAATTCTAATATCTAAATTTGATAAGTTGTAAATTTTTCAATTTCATTGTATAAGTTTTTAGTTCGAAAATATGAAAGTTTGTAAATTTCTGATTCCGTAACATATCTACATACTTGAAAACTTAAAAATTGCTAAATTAGCTAAAATTCAAATTTAAAAATCTCTCGACACAAACACATTCGAATTTCCAATTTAAAAAATTTATAAAGACATGTAAAAATTCGTAAATACATTTGAAGACTCAAATTTCTCAGTTTCCAAATCTAAAAATTCAATATTCTGAACATTCATAATTTAACATACTTCCCAACTAAAAAATATCCATACTTTAAACTCATTAAATTTATTACATTAAGCTTATTTCGTTAATCTCAAAATTCCAAATCTAATCTGATAAGTTACTTTCGAAATCCCCAAATCCTCAAACTTTCAAACATAAACCTTTCCAGACAACCTACACAGTAACCGTATCCTAACCTCAAACTCTAACCTCTAAAAGCGATCTCGCCAGCATGATCATATCTGTCTGCCAGTGTATAGCACCAAATGCAAAGCAAACATATAGGCAGATAGACAGAGAGAGGTATAGAAAAGACTGGGATTGGGGTGAATAGAATAGAGAAAGCGAGAAAATGTGTCTTACCGGAAGTCTGAATTGACGGTGGTCCACAGTGTCCTGTGGTTACTTATCGTGGTGGTATTGAGTGCGGCAGTGGGAAGGAGGCCGAGTTACCGGTCCTCGGAGACACAGGCTCGCACTGCCACACAGTAACCGTTGGGACTACGCACGCTGGTTGTCGTTGATCGATGTATTGTTGTTTGGTGGTATTGGTTGGTCGGTCGATCGATTTTCCCCCACGATTCGTCGTCGATCGTGGTGTCAGGATGGTGACGATGGCCGGATGGCGTTTCGACCGAGCGAACCGAGCAATTTGATCGACCGTATTGGCATGTCAGAGGATTAGCCGGACGGTGCCGACCGAGAACGGAGATCAAGAAATATCAACAAAAAGAGACAAATTGCACAGAACACACTGGCATTGGCGATGGCAAAAAACAGAATTGTTTCTTTTAACAGGTGGCAAAACAGAGAACACTCTTCGGGTATATAAATATAGAACAGTTAGCGCAGTTAGCTCGAACGAAGAGAGCCGGGCTCCTTTTGGATAAACATGGCGTCGGAGACTCACACAATGGCGTGAATTAGGCAGACACGAAAGAACACCGGAAGCTGGAGAGAAGGAACCAAGGACTCGACAGGCTCTTGGCGATCCTTCTCCGTTAAACGACTTTTGTGACGATCGTTTCGTTACTTTCTTTCGGACCTGATGGGAGCTCGGCCAAAATGATTGTCGGGTCGTTGGTGGTCTCAAACCGGCACAGGCGACAGGCAACAGCGGCGCAACAGAGCGATCGCACAGAGATGAGCACAGAGCACAGATCATTGCGACGCGTGAACTTTTTGAAAATGCCAGCTTCACCGATGAACAGAATATAGACAGACAGACAGAGACAGGATGACACGATTTTTGCGATACGTGGAAAACGTTTACCCCTCCCAACAACGTCCAAGTTTTATAGATCCTTTAACAAGCACGACGGTGCTTGTTACCTTTGGGTTATCGATCCCGTGCGATTGAGCAAACGAAAGAGATAAGCTCTGTCTGGTAAGAATTCTGTGAGAGATTTTGCCGATGATTGCCACATGTTGGATGATCGAACGTAGCATCGACGTGGACACGTGCGAACTTAAGACAAAAATTGAAGCAAACTAATGGATGAGACCGATCGATCATATTAGAGTGTGTGGTTTAAATTCTATCCGACTTTCGGTTTTTTTTTGGACTCCCTTCCAGGCCGATCCGTTTCCGGTTATCGAAATTCTACGAGGGTTGACTTGGACCTTGGACAATCTGGATATAACGTACTTGTTCGCTCGGTCAAATCGCGCGAGATTTTTGATGAAACGTGATATCACACGAAGACACACGGGTAAAGAAGTAGAAACCGGACGTGTGAAGTGCAAAAGATTGAGAGAAAGAAAAATAGAAACATGGTGTCGCAGAGGAAACACGCACAAGTGTAAGATAATAAAGGTGAATGATGGCGTAGGAAAATGCACATAAATGTACACAAATGATTACGGACCTACACGTATGTGGTTCAATTTTCTGTTCCATTAATCAGGAATAATTACTGGAAGAATGTATGCAATTGTAATTGGATTTCGAGCAGAAAATGAGAAAATACCTAAACGAATAATTACAAATTTACACACCCTATTTTGAAGTAATAACTCTTTTAATATAACTTTTAAATAAATATTTAATCCTTGGTAGCACAAATTCAGGTCTCGTTCAGGGATTTAAGTACTTAGCAAAGTGGGTTATGCAGAAATCAGAGGAAAATGTAATTAGCGATTTTATAATTTCCATTTTTTAATTAATGCTGAACTTCCATCAAAATTATGTCAAATACGTGTACAGAAAATGTAATTACGATATATAATTTGAAACTAGTAATTAAGGTCTTTAATTACTTTTTTCATTTTTGACTGATATGAATTTTATTTAGGTCAGTATATAAAAAAGAATGCAAATGTGTTATTTTCCTGTAAATCTCTACTTTGAGAAATTTTATGCAACATTAATCACTTGGTTACAAATCATATTTAAGAATTAAGTACTTAGTAGAAGGTAGTTTCAAAATAATTAATTTATGTAAATCTATAATCCTTGTAAGCCTATTGGCTTACAAGCCCCATTTAGGGATTTCGTACTTAACAGAATAGGTAATACAAAAATTAGAGAGAATGTGTAATTATAATTTCCATTATGATTGATCTATAATACAATACGATCTGTAATTCCATATATTACATTCACGTCAAATTTCAAATTTTTAACAGATTTGTATAAAAGCACTCATTGAATTAACCATCAATTAATTATAGATCAAAAATGATAAGATGGTTTGTAATTCTTAATTTTATGAGAAGCTTCTATCAAATCAACATATTTTTCGTTTAAGATTTTTTATTCCCTTTTTAGATTTAAACAATATTTTGCAAAAATATTAATCTTTCATTTGTTACAAATGAACAATTGTGATTACAATTTGTCAAATATTAATCTTGTTCAAAAATAGTTAAAATCACCTGGTGTCTTAAAATAACCATCAAAACTATAACAGAGAAATTGTGTTAATTTTGAATTAAAAGATAAAACTTCATATGTCCTCTATAAATAACTTCTGTCAAAAGCGATTTCTATCGTCCAAAATTACAGCAAATTATCTGCCAGTGGTTTGAACCTGTAAATGGATTTCAATTATCTCATTCGTCGCTGTAAATCTCGTTGCATTCACCTTTGCCACATCCATCATGTCAGTCCACAAAGGGCCACAATCTCGCAACACACGAAATCGTAATTCATCGACAAAAGCGTCCTCAATTTTCCCGAATCGATTAACAATGTCGCCTTTGAAATACAAATGATCATACATGTAAGTCCGTGCACAGAACATTTATTCGCATGCGTACGATACGCACGACGTTGGTCGACGAGGAAGATTCGATCTGCTGATCGGCTGGACGAAGATGGATCGAGCAACGATCCAACGATTGAGAACGGTGGTGGTGATAAAATAAGAGAGAAAGAGAAGAGAATATAGAGATACAGAGCGTGAAAGACAGACAGACAGACAGATTGACAGACAGGCAAACAATTGCACGGATGGATGAACGAATTGACGAACGAACGAGCGAATGATTATAGGCGAGAAATGATGGCCAGAAAAAGCAACGTAACCATACTCACGGCTTTCGCGCCTTTTGTCTCCAGAAAGACTCATCGTCCTGCCTAGTTCCCTTTTCGCCGCTTTCAACGATCGTAGACCCTCCAGTATCTCTTCTGGGTCCCTCATTGGTCGAGTAAACGAGCTACGTCGACGATCTCGGTTGTAATGCACTATGGCCGGCATGTCGGCTTCTCCCATGCTTCCTCCTGTGAAATTAAATGTCCATGTGACCCTGAAGAACCTCTATGTCTGACTTGTGAGAGGGCTAAGGTATTTTCAAATTTAAGACTTGATACGTGGACTTTTAAATTAAATACTGATTTAGTTGACCTAACTGCTGCTGAACATAATCGTGATAGTTGACCTGGTACAGTAAACGTAATAAACCTAGTTAACCTAGTAAACCTAGCAAGCTGTAAATTCAGAAACACAAGATTAGGTGCTGGAATTATTCCAAGTATGCTGAAGTATGAATGTGTCTATGTTGCAAGTATGTTACCTAAAAATACAAAGTTTCATTAATTTATGCAGTTCCTATATCAACACAGGTTACATTAACATAGGTGTACAAAAAAGTATCAACTTCAGCAAGAAATGTAGACTAATGAATTAGGTAATTGATAACGAACGAGGTTTTACAAGTTAGTGACTTAAATTTCTGCAAAAGTGAAGTACTAGCTGAAGATAATAATGTATCATGTGATCCCATAATGACATAGGAAAAATTATGAGAAAGGTAGTATAAACAAATTACTTTGAAAATTTCAAATTCGAAATTAGACAAAACAGACTTATACAATCATCTGAATATTGCAGACAGTTAAAAAGAAATACAATGCCAAAGTAACTTTTTTATTACAAGTATTTTGATCAAAGAAATTATTTTCACCACAAAGTTTGCAGAAAGATGAAAACTTACGTTTGCTATCGGTACCACCCTGACTCTGAAAGCTACTTCGTCGGCTACCAGGCAAGGATCTACTGTAATCTCTGTTGAGTTCATACGGTTCGACTTCTAGCTGTTCAGATTGACTGGAACCTCTCCTTGAATTTGCATGCCAAGCGTGATCCGGATGCAGAAAGCCGAGTTCCGGACTTCCGCTGTCGCTTTGCGTATCATCGCTATAACTTCTTTCGCGTAGTTCCGTCTTCCGTAAGAATCTTTGGGCAATCTCCATGGAAAGAGACCCGCGAGGTGAACAATATGGTGATTTGCTCGCTCGCAGTCCGCGAGGATCTTCCAGTCGATACCTGTGGAAATATTCTTATTTGTGAGGAATTTTTTTGCTGATAGTTTTATAACTGATTTGTGGTTTTACAAATATTTTTATGGGTAAAAATTATTTTATAGTTTTATGGTTTAATTATGTAGCATTTAATAGTTTTATGGTTCAATAAAACAGTATTTAATAGTTTTCTAGTTTATCTACTAATTTTTAATATTTTATAGTTTAATAGTGTATCTAGTAATTTTTAGTATTTTATAGTTTAATAGTGTAATAGCTACTAGTTTTATAACTAGTTTGTATGTATTTTTATTGTTAAAAATTATTTTATAGCTTTATGGTGTAATAGTATAGCATTTAATAGTTTTCTAGTTTAATATCTACTAATTTTTAGTATTTAATTACTAATTAGTTTAATAGTACAATCTACTAGTTTTATATCTGGTTCATAACTAATTCCACATTTTATTTCAGAATCAACTATCAAATATTCAAAATTAATTATTACAGATATTGGAAAAGATTATTAATTTGATTGGTTTTCATTTTAATACATAGGGTGTCCATTTTACCTGAACACATTCAAGTATCTCAAAAAATTTGAATGACACACAAAACTGCCTGCATATTTATTTAATTTATTTAATTGTAATTATTTAATTACATGACGTAGGGGGAGACATACTACTCTCTTACCTGCTTGACCTTGCGATGACCTTAAAATTACCTTGATAGTCATATTAAAAAATCAAGTCAATTTACATATACTTTTTTGCACGAATTAAATCTTCAGATCATTCTATGCTAAACTCAAGATCAAGTTCATGAAATAAAAATTCTGAATTATCGAATATTTCATAAAATTCGAAACGTTCGAATGACTTCTTCATGTCTTTAAAATGTCATTTTATCCTAATACTTTTTTATCAAAAATGTTCCAAAAAATTAATCTCTGTTACAAAGAATCGAGAGAGCAATATATCTTTTTCTCTGACAGAATTTTTATTGTTTTCAGTTCACGTATGATTCTAAAAAATAGACGTGAAAATGGCAAGAAAATGGGAAGAAAAGGAGCAGTCAGACTGGTATCTGACGTCATTTCCCACAGGATTTATCCCCTACCCATTCTGGGTAACGGCATTTAATTGGATTTGCGCTTAGAACACTTCCACTTTTCCGAAACGTGTCGTTAACATACTATAGCAACACTTACCAAACTGCCCTGTCGTTTTCGAGAGCTCGTTGCACGTCGACGGTGCATTCACCAAGAAAAACGTTATCACCGTCGGGACAGAAATCCCAGAGAGTCACTTCGATCGATCGTTCCGTTAAACTCTCCCCGTCGACCCCGGAGAAGAGCAATGTTGCATTCCAAATTGGTTTTTGAGATGGCTCGGCCACCACCGTTTTCAAAGTAGTTTGATTAGCGCTGAAATGCACGTGAAATACTCGAACATTTGAAAGAGATAATTGTCATTTGGAATATCATTCAATTAAATTACCATTATTAGTTAATAAGTGAAATCAAAATAGGACGTTTCACCATCTCAGTCGATAACAATTAAGAACTTAATCGATAATAACGAATCTACAAGAGGAATTTCCTAACCTAACCTAACAACTCTTAATTTGGAACAGAAAACGTATCTGAAGGAACGAAGAATTGTTAAATTATTGTGTCACTAAGAATTTACAAAATTTGCAAATATTAGTGTTAAAGTGTACTCGACTACCACTGACTAAACTAACATAACATCTACTAATGTAATGGTTACATTGATTAGAATATCCTGATGCCATCACAACTGTTGTATTTATTAACATAAATGATAATGTACGAATACTTTTGTCTTCCACTATACAGGGTGGCTCACCACATTTTGCCATCTAGATTTGCGTCATTATTATTACTCATGGCAAACAATGTGTTAGATGAAGTTGAATGGTTTTGAGGGGGGCGTATGCTGGTGGTATATTTTTTTGTAGGTGGACGTGTAAAGGACATATGGAAGGTCATTAATGTTTTTTTTTAAATGGAATCATATATTTTTTATTGCATCAGCTGATACTCCTTCATATTCTTTACAAAAAAGTGTTAATCTATTCATGTGAAAAAATCATTAGTTTAGGAGATAGTTTAATTTTAATGTTTATTTACAGAATAGGTTCAATGTGGCGACCATTTGCATCAGAACACTTTCTGCATCGAGAAATTAATGACTTACTAACATTCCGTAGTGTATAATCTTTCTGCATGTGTAGCACTGTTCCCAGCTTCAAAATAAACTGATAACATGTCTATCTTTTCTTCTTTAGAATACTTCATTATGAAGTGATAATTCACCGTATCGTCGTATTCATCGTATTAGAGACGTAACAAAGACAAAATTTCACTGTTACTGCGTAACAAAAAAAATAAAAAAAGCTCACAATTCGTTTAGTGACACGTGACCTCTCAAAGCATGTAGAAAAACATTTGCTGTTCAGTTAGGACAATTCATAATATTGACCAGAAAGTCAAGATTTCCTAACAAGTTAGAATTAAAATATCTCCTAAACTAATGATTTTTTCACATGTATAGATTAATACTTTTTTTTGTAAAGAATATGAAGGAGTATCAGCTGATGCAATAAAACATATGATTCCATTTAAAGAAACATTAATGACCTTCATATGTCCTTTACACGTCCACCTACAAAAAAAAATATACCACCAGCATATGTCCTCCTCAAAACCATTCAACTTCATCTAAAACATTGTTTGCTATGTGTAATAATAATGACGCAAATCTAGATGGCAAAATGTGCTGAGCCACCCTGTATATTGAAGTCTAATCTCACTGTAATATTGTAAGACCTAACAACGTCGATTATCGAAATACATACCAGATGGGAAGAAGGACCAATTTGGCATAAGCTTCCGGCAGAGTACCATATCCCGTGTCCTCCCTCGCGCACAAATCGTCGGCCATAAAGACGGAAACGATCAATTCTTTACGATCCGCTTCGTACGATACTTGAATCTGTACTCGGCTAGTCACTTGCTTCTCCTTCGCAATTTGTTCCTAGAATAGACGAGAGACAGCTTCAGTTTCCCCATTCTGTCGAGTCAGCTGTCGATTCAGGAAACAAAACAAAATCGCAGAGTCTACGGATGAACAGAGACGTGATCTACATGATGATGATCCGAGGAGAGAATCGACAAAACATTGAAACACGTCTGTGTCTCACACGTGAACTCTTAAATACGAGGGTGTTCGATTGAAAACGGAATCATTCCATCATGCAAAAGCTCTGTGAAAGGATTATCGACACGACAAAACAAACTACTTAGTTGTGGACTTTCCTGGGTGCTTTTGGTCGATAATGCTACTGAAGGGTGAGCTATCAGTGATGGACAACTTATAATCATTTTAACATCGC
This sequence comes from Megachile rotundata, assembly GCF_050947335.1. Lineage (NCBI taxonomy): Eukaryota > Metazoa > Arthropoda > Insecta > Hymenoptera > Megachilidae > Megachile > Megachile rotundata. The sequence continues at coordinate 6,940,366 of NC_134987.1, read as the reverse complement.
ACAATCACAATTTTTATAATCTTTTTACGTATTGATATTTGTTGGATTCTTATTGGAAATATAATGCATCATATTGTTATATGTGCATACACATGTCATATGTGCATGTAACAATTGGAAGTCTCATTTTGTTATAAATTTCTTAAAAATTGTTTTACGATATTTTCTCCCTCGTGAAATTTTGTTCCATCACAAAAATTTGTCATGCAAAAAAAAGATTTTATACTAACTTTTAAGCGTCAGAATATCTCATCATAGCGATAGCAAATAATTGACAGTCCCAATTTTGTCACATAAAACTCACATAATAACACAACTGAAAATGTGAAAAATAAAAACAGTAAAATAGTCTGAAATAATACCAAAATTTTATTAATAACATCAAGTATTATATTACAAAACTTCCTCTTAATATTTGAACACGTTGATTGTCACAACGAGTAAAGGGTATATAATTGTGATTATCAAGGGTAGTTTAATATGTTCGCGCCCATTTGGGTAAAGCTACTTTAACTGAGAGGTAGTAAAGTTCTTTAGGAGATCGTAAAAACCTTTAGGCGTGGAAGAACACGAAATTTGATGCTGAAGAGAGAAAGAACGTTGTGGAACGCAAGAACAGGACCGTATAAAGATATGTATCGTAGTGTAAATATGATCTTATCGACAAGGTGGATTTGCATGGTGAGTGGTGGAATGGGGTGTGAAAGGATGGGAATTTAGAAATTGGAAGATTTAGAAGTAGGAAATTTGTGAATTTTCAAATTGGAAAATATTGGGTTGAGAAATTTAGTGAAATCAAGTTTGGAAATTTGGGTATTTGCAAATATTAAGATTGGAAATTTAGATATTTGGGGATAGAAAGTTTTGGAATTTGGAAGTTTGAAAACATCAAGTTGAGAAATTTTGTGGTTTCAAGTGTGGAAATGCAGATATTTGGTAATTTGAAAATTAAAAAATTTAAGAATGTAGAAATTTTTGAAAATTGAAAAATAAGATTGCGAAATTAAGAACTGGAAGATTGGGAATGTTGAGAACTTGAGAAATTAAGAGATTAGATAATTTGGAAGTATAGGAATGGAGAAATTAGTAAATTAAGGATTTGGAAATTAGAAAATTAGAAAATTAGAAAATTAGAAAATTAGGAATTGGGAAATTGAGAAATTAAGAAATGGGGAAATTGGACAATTGGAAAATTGAGACATTGAAAAATTAAGAAACTGTAAATTGGGAAACTGGGAAATGGAAAATTAGGGAAATTGGGAAATTGGGAACTTGGGAAATATGGAAATTGAGGTATTGGGAAATTGAGGAATGTGGAAATTGAGGTACTGAGGAATTGAGAAATGAGGAAATTGTAAAATTGGGAAGTTGGGAAATTGGAAAATTGGAAAATTGGAAAATGGGGAAACGGGGAAATTAGGAAATTTAGAAATTGACAAATTGTAAAATTGAGAAATGGGGAAATTGGAAAATTGGAAAGTTGGAAAGTTGAGAAATTGAAAAATTGGAAAATGGGGAAACGAGGAAATTTAGAAATTGACAAATTGTAAAATTGATAAATGAGGAAATTGGAAAATTGCGAAATTGGGAAATCGGGAAATTGGAAAATTGGAAAATTGGAAAATTGGAAAGTTGGAAAATTGGAAAATTGGGAAATTGGGAAATTGGAAATCAGAAAATTTGAAAATTTAGAAATTCAGAAATTTGATAACTAAGGAAATTAAGGATTGAATATGTTAATTAAAAAATGTCAGAATTTTGAAGCTTGAAGTATTAAGTAAGTATTCAAACTTCGAACTTTCTGATTTCTCAACATTCCTAAACCCCAAATTTCCAAATTATTAAGCATAAAAATTTAATTTTGCAAAAATTAAAAAATTCATGAATAAACTCTAAACCTAACCTCAAATATCCAAACACAACCTTGATAATTTACAAATTTATAGTTTACAAAATATGTAAATACAAATGTGAATTTATAAATTAAGAAATATGTAAATTAGTATTTAAAATTTAAAATTTTTATGCACAGAAGCTCGACAATTTACGTATTCAGATATTTAGAAACATGTAAATGAGAAACATTTAAAATTTCTCTATCGACCGGAATTCTTAAAAAAGATTGCAATATACGGTCCTGAGTGCTGGCATCATCAAAAGAGCGCTGCTTCCTAATGGTATAATTTACGACCTCTCCTTATCGCGGTTGACCTGCACCTGTTACCCCTCCACGAAACGTATTAAGCGTTTCACGCTCAACCTTGCGTGAAATTTTCTTTAATTCTTTTTCTTTCAGTTATTCAATTACGTAAAGTTCGTGATAGCAGTCCCGGGAGATTATAACACCACTCAACGCGTTAATATATAATTCATATTACAGCATACCGTGTTGCATAGATATAATTATACGAACTGTGGCAATCAACGTGTTAAACGAAATTAAAGTTTAATTATTCCGTCGAAAGTTGTAAATTCCTGTTAGTTTAATTCGGGAAATATCGAATTATGCTTGCACGGAGAGAAAATTACAAAAATAAATGACAATTTTATCAAACAATATTATAAATTTTTAAAAATAATTTCTAACTTTATATTCTTTGTACAGTTTTTGTAAATTTCATAACATGAAATGTATAATGTATAACATTGTTTTGTAAATTTTTATAAAATTGTTTTTGTAAATTTTGTTTAGAAGTTTAGAATATTTCTCAATTAGTAAATGATTTTTTAATAATGATTTTATAAATTGTAATGAAATGTCCATCACTGATTTGTACGATACAGTCAAGAAAAGGGTTTTAACATTAGTTTTATTATCGCAATAACCGCATGATGATTCGCATTCCATGTTCTTTTCCTCTTCTGATCCACTGTTTCTTCGTCGAAGTCTTCGTTACTGCTTTGTTCTTCGCTTTCTTATATTTAGAGTATTGAATAGGAAGGGGAACAAAGAACGTCCATTTATCATTTTTATCCTGCACGTACCGTTTTTCCGGACTGTACGTACAGTATTACCTCTCTAAGTGGCGCAAAAATTCGGTTTACTTGTACTAATGTTAATCATTTCAGAAATAATTGGTAATAATTTGTAATTAATTAAATATGCGTATGTGGTTAATAAGAATTAACTAGTTTAAAATATGAATATATACTTAATAAGAAATATTGTTTTATTTTAAAGATAAATATGTAATTAATACTAACTATTGATGCATTGAAAACATGAATATATAATTGATAAGAAATTTTAATTAATTTAAAATATGAATATAATATTAGTAAAAATTAGTAATGTATTAAAAGAATGAATATATAATTAATAAGAAATTTTTATTAATTAGAAATGTGTGTATAGCATCAATAAACATGTGTGAATATAATTAATAGTAATTTGTAATGTATCAAAAATATGGAAATTTATTAACAAGAATGATTAATTCATTAAAAATATGAATATGCTGTTAATAAGAATCTATTGAAAGTAAAAATAATAACCATCATAATGTAATTAAGTATTACACGAAAAAAATTCATAGATTTAAAGAAATAGCTATTAAACACAGAATATAATTTACAGGTAAGAATATTTCTACATGAAGGAAACCTAGAACAGTATCTTTCTACATAAAAGATAGAAATAGAAAATAAATCATTTTGAAATAGAAATTGTCACAACAATTATCTGTATGATCTAGGAAATCAATAATAGTTAATAGGAAAAGGTAATGATTAGACTGCTGATGTTTATGCAAAGGCATAGTTTGATAGAAAGATGATAATGAAATAAAAAATATGTTTCATTCAAAGTTAAAATGTATTTAAAATGTACGTGTGAGGTTGCAAGACATGCTGTATACAATTTCGTACGTTCATATGTTGTAAATAATATACACTACATATGTATTATTGTTACAGTTTATTATATTAAATAAGGAACAAACGATTCATTTCTCGTGTTTGTATCTCTCAATTTTTCACTAAATTAATTGAATATATAAAGTTTATTGTTCAATCAATTTAGTATTTAATTGATTTATTATTCAGTCGATTTAAAAATGGAGCTTCACACAAAATTTCAGTCGACATTTTTCATTTATTTTTTCATCATTGCAAAAATGGGGTTTGCAGCTTCGTTTTTTAATTATTAAGGAAAAACGTGGATCAATTAGAGCGCGAGGATTATTACGCGTTGGACTACTACGCGTCGAATATCCACGCGTTGGATTACTACGCGTTGGATATCCACATGCTGGGTTATTACGCATTAGGTTACCATGCATTAGATTCCTACGCTTAGAATTAGCACGCGTTGCATTATTACGCGTTGGATTACTACGCGTAGAATATGCACGCGCTAGATTACTACGCGTTGGATATCCACATGCTGTATTAGTACACGTTAGATTACCACGCATTAGATTCTTCCGCTTAGAATTACCACGCGTTGCATTATTACGCGTTGGATTACTACGCGTAGAATATACACGCGCTAGATTATTACGCGTTGGATATCCACACGCTTAGAATTACCACGCGTTGCATTATTACGCGTAGAATATGCACGCGCTAGATTACTATGCGTTGGATATCCACATGCTGTATTAGTACGCGTTGGATTACTACGCATTGGATTACTACGCATAGGATTACCACGCGTTGCATTACCACACGTTGCATTACTACGCGTTGGATTACCACGCGTTGGATAACTACGCGTTATCCGAAGCTGTCGCTCTCGCGTCTGCGCACGCGTAATCCTCGCGCTCTGATTGGTTCGTGTTACGACAGCTACCCCCCATTTCAGAGACCTACACTAATTGTGAGACACCCTGTAACTGTGACTTAGACTTAGACAAGTTTAATTAATTAAAATAGTAACAATAATACAAGTTTCTTCTACGATTCATGCCATACGGAAAACTTACAATGTTAGTCATAAAGATACCACAAATTATGTATAGTTATCTAAAAAGGAAATGAAGAAAGATAGATAGTAATTAACAACTAAGCATTAAATATATAAATATTCTATATTGCAAAGTTTAGAATAAATATGTGAATGTGTAAGTAATTTACAAGGATTTAATGAAAAACAAAATAATAATTCAGGACGGACATAAACATTGCCATAAGAAAAATTGTACTAATCATATAATTCGGTCGAACTACAAATTGAAATAGCAAGCAGTAAAAAATTGTTTTATATGAATTTGATGCAGGTTTCGTATTAAATATGTTGTTAATATGTGTCGATGAAGATGTAACATTTAGATGCTGCAAAAATTGATAAAAAATGGGTATATTACTGCTTAAATATAGATAGTAAGTTAGTATATAATTTCTCCTGTTTTGCATAACAATTCGAGTTCTACTATAGAAGAGTCCAAAATTACCATAAATATAGAAACATTGCTATCGAGTTAGTATTCTTATATTATACCATAACTATTATTGAATAGCACTTCTTTGATCGAACTCGTTATTTTTCTAATATTAATAATTCTGCACGGTCAAAATTCAAAAAGGTCCCGTATTTCGTATAAAACCTAGTAAATGATTAATTAGATTCTTAAATATCCTCTTTCATAATACACTATAAATGTGTATAATAATGTGTACCATAAATCAATATTAAGGTACATGATACAGAAAATGTATACACATATTTAGTATACATATATGCACACATGTATTACTACGTATGTTCCTGGCATATTTACACGCATAAACATCTGCAGTCTATCAATGACACCTCTTCAAAATCATAAAAAATATGCTTATGTATGAATTATTAAATTACTACTTCCTTCCCTATAATAAAAAACAAAAATTCCTTTTCAAAGTGTTCTATAAATCGTAAGCAATTAATTACACAAATTCATCTATGTTAAAATGATTTCATATTAATAATATTAATAATGGATTCAATATTAATAATGGAATGTCTGTTTCCAATACACAATTAACCCTTCGTTGTATTCCTTGCGCGTATATGTAGTATATAATAGTATGAAACTCTTGTATTTTGTTGAATAGTATCAAATTTCATAATTAACAAGAATATTGAACACGTTCATCATTTTATATAATTACAATCTTTTGTATGATCTCCATATGATGTATATGTATTTTGAATGTCGTATAAATTTTCTTGTTAAAACATACTTGTTCACTGTTATATTTTTTGTTAGTATTATATGTGTCAGTAGTACTACTGGTATTAGAATTGCATGTAATAGTAACATTAGTAATGTTAGTATTGTATGGGACAGTAATAGTATTAATATTAGCATAACATCTCATAATAACATTAATAACACTAGTATTGCATGTGATAGTAGTACTTCTAATATTAGTACAACATATGAGAAATAATACTGCCAATACTAGCATTGCATATGGCAGTAATACTACTATTAGCATAACATATGACAATAATACTACTAATACTAGTATTGCATGTGAAAACAGTTCTATTAATGTTAGTATACCATACGAGAAGTAATACTCCCAATACCAGTATTGCATATGGCAGTGATACTACTAATATTAGTGTTACATATGACAGTAACACTGCTAATACCAGTATTGCATGTGGCAGTGATACTACTAATATTAGTACAACATATAACAGTAACACTGCCAATACTAGTATTGCATCTGACAGTAGTACTACTAATAGTAGTATAACATATGAGAAGTAATACTGCCAATACCAGTATTGCATATGACAGTGATACTACAAATATTAGTGCTACATATGACAGTAACACTGCCAATACCAGTATTGCATGTTACAGTAGTCCGACTAACGTTAGTATAACATGTGAAGAGTAATACTTCCAATACTAGTATTGCATCTGACAGTAGTACTACTAATGTTAGCATAACATATGAGAAGTAATACTGCCAATACCAGTATTGCATATGGCAGTGACACTACTATTAGTACAACATACGACAGTAATACTACTAATGTTATAATAATACATAACTATGATACTACCAATCCCAGTATTACATGTGACAGTAATACTATTAATATAACACGTGATCATAACTACTAATATTAATATTACACATGACAATAAAACCACATACTAATATCATATTAGTACAACACGCATCTCAAACCGAATCTCAAATAATTTAAAATAGAAAATACCTATACAACAAAGGGTTATACTAAAACTAGTTATACAAACGCTACTAGTTCTAACGTTAGGTTAGGTACAAAGTAAGGTTAGTTCCAAAAAGGCTATCATTCTTAGATCACAATAAAAACGAAACTATAGAAACAGTATTTGCACCATTACAAAATACTGAAGTCAACGAATTGCCACTCAGAGAGGTAAAAATCGTGTCGCTCGCTAGAGGCAATACGTGAACGTGCTCTACAATTCGTTAAGGTGCGTTTACACTAAACGAACAAATAGTTCCCGCTTCACTTCAGGAAAATTCAATCTCCTTTTTTCTCTACGCTTAGGTTAATTTACGCTTGAATTTTACCGACGTCAAAGTCGAACGTATTCGATCGTTTAATGTAAACGAACCCTAACATAAAATCTCTACGCAAGCGAGGGTGTGCGTGTCGCGGCGCTTTTTCGGCTTTAAAGTCAAGTAAAAAATCGACGCAGGTCGTCGGCGAACGAAGTGATTCGAAAAAGGTAAAAATCGACGTTAAATCGATTTTTGCGCATTTTCGCCATCGACAACCTTCTCGCTAACGAGCAGAAATAATACGATCACGCGTGCTTCTTCGCGCGAATACCTTTAAAGCCGAAGCAGAGTCGCGAGGATTCAATGCATGACGTTCGTGTTGTATGTGCCATCGATGTCAGGCTACGATTTATTTCTTTCTTTTCCTTGCATACGCTTTCCCCTAGGATTTCAGATTTTCGCAGAATAATCCTGGAAAATCACGTCACCGACCGTTTTTATTCCACGCGTTTTATAATTGACGTATCGATTGTTTAATCGAAAGAGCATTTGAAGGGGTGGCTTTTAGGTTCGGCGAAAATTTTAGCAAGATTGTACTTTCAATTTTACGGTTTTTTATAATTGTGAGAATCATTTGCAAAAGTCAAACTTGTCATTTTATTACTGTAATTCAAGTATTATATATATTATTATAATTATGACTGACATAAAACTATTTTATATACAAAATGTTAAAATCGATGAAAACAATATTCAGATCTGACGTAGTAATAAAAAAATAAATTGGTACAAAATTAACTAAAATATTTCACAACTTACATTTTGTACAACATCAAATAATTTTAATCAAAAAAATTTTGCAGTAACAATTTTGCCCCATAATTTTGTAGAATTGTCATTTATTGCTTGAACATAAAATTAGAATATTTGAATATTTGCAAAGCACACACGTGCGTATTATGTCATCAAAATCACTATGAAATTACATGGAAACTAAAATCGGTCTTCACAGTCTCCTAATACCAATCCGATTGAGAACGTTTGTAATGTCACGAAGAGGAAGCTCCAGAGAAATCGGGTATTCAGCAGAAGCAGTTATTCTGCTAACTCCAGAAAATATGAAGGTCGCTTCCGTCACTTATGTCAAAAACTTGCTCGAAGTATGTACAATATACAGACGTTGTTAAGCTACTCTCGGAAACTGTGAAAACCTGACAGTAACAGAGAGGAAATGCATTTGACGTACTTTAAGATGATGGATTTTTGTACATATTTGCAATATAAATCTTTTAATATTTGCAATGTAAACGATATACTTCTATATTTTTAGAATACGAAAGATATATTTACGATACATATATGATATAAAAAAATGTATTTTTAAAATATTTGTAATGGAAGGACTTTTTATTTATTCATATTTTTTGTGTATTTAGTATATTTATCTTGTAAAATTATGCGTATACATTCTTAAAGGATAAACTATATACCAATTTATTTTTAGCTTTCAATATTTCAAATATTGGAACTTTCGTTAGGGAGCAGGTGCTTTTACATGGCCGCCATTTTGTCAAGATTACTCTCGCTATGTTATGGCGGTCACAGCTAATAAAAATGGCGGTCACAGCTGTTTAGGTGAAGAATGTCATCGATTTTTGTTATTTAAACCCTGACAAGAATTCTGATAACTATCGTTGATACTAATAATACTGTAAATAATTGATTTTAACCTAATAATTTAATTAACTTATTCAGACACGATTTCTCACTTTTTGACATTTTGTAAAACTACTTATACCAGAACAGATAATAATTTCTAACTTGAGAGATATTATTATAGTACATAAAAAAGATTATTACAGTACACAAATATTATTTTAAGAATATATTATAACATATAATGTACCACAAAAATGCATCTCCTTATATGTTTATTTAATTTAAAATAAAATGTCAGATACAAAATTTGATTTCACAACAAATGTCAAGTACAAAATTTGATATAAAATAAAGCAAATATCAAGTACAAAATTTGATATAAAATAAAGCAAATATCAAGTATAACAATTGATTTAAAATAAAGCAAATATCAAGTATAACGATTGATTTAAAATAAAGCAAATATCCAGTACAAAATTTGCTTGAAAACAAAACAAATATCAAGTCCAAAATTTGATTTAAAATAAAGCAAATATCCAGTATAAAAATTGACTTAAAGTAAAAGAAAGGTCAAGTACAAAAGTATCTACTAAAAATGTAGTAGCATGAATGAAATCGAAATTCCTTGTCCTAGAAACAGCCTAAATGCGACCCCTTCAAACACTACCCTTAAACTGAATTATCTTGTTGATCCCGTTCGATTCATTTATCTGGCAGATAATTGCATCAGTTGGTAATTGAGTCTACTCCGATGGATCAATTAATTGCATGTAATGTGCCATTTAATTTCAAGGTGCTCGTTTGTTTGGTTCGATGAATGCAACCAATTTGGCCGGACCCACTAATAAATTTCATTAAATTGCACACGTTTCGTTGCACGTGAACGGATTTTGTATACAAATTGTGTACAATTTCGAGACTAAAACGAAGCAATTAAGAACCTTTATTGAATTACTGAACTGTGAGAAAATGAAAAGTGTATATAAAAATATTTCAATTTTAAGTGAAATATAATCGTACGTATTTTATATAAATATTAAAGGTACTTATACGTATTTGTATAGTACGACATTTTGTTTTGTAAACATAAATTATGTTTATTATGTTATGTCTCGAAATACAAAAACGTAAAAAATGAAAATTTTCAAATATAAAAATTTAGAAATGCAAGAACTTCTATCTTTAAAGGTAAGAATTTGATTCTTTCAAAATGTAGAAATTTAGACATCTGACAATTTGCAAATGTAGAAATTAAAAAATTTGAGAATTTGCAAGTATACAAATTTAGACATCTGACAATTTGCAAATGAAGAAATTCAGAAACTTGATAACTCAAAAATGTAGAAATTAATAAATTTGCTAATTTCAATATAAAAATTTGACACCTACAAATAAAAAATTTGATTACACGAATCGAACGCGATCGATTATCGCACTTATAAAATATAATTTCACTCATCATAGTCGGCAACGCGCGATGCATAATGTACGCTCTCGAAGAACCTCGTTGAATATTTCAAAAGGCAGACCAAAAAAAATGGCTATCGATCACTCCAAGTTCTTTGTAACCGCAAGTTTTAATGAACCTCGGTGAAGAGTTTTTTACCAGAAAACTCAAGCATTCATCGTGTCACGATTCCTTTTCGTTTTTCGAAAAATTCAGGGGAAAGCGTAAGCCAAACGCCCACGTGTTTTCATTTTCCTGTGAAAATTTTTTTCAAAAAGTCCCTTCGTTGATGGTGGTCGATCGATAAAGGAAGTCCTCGGACGTTTGGCGCGCATATACGGTGGTTTTTAGGACTAGTATGTTGTTCGTGTATATTCAGCATTTAAAGACGAAATAAAAATCGGTACGTGGGTAGATTAGACGTACAAACAGACAGATAGACGAACAAGTGAAAACAGAGCTAGACAGTGACAGACAGGGAAAGAGAAAGAGAGAGAACGAGAGCTAAGAGAAAGGGCGACAGAGGAGATAAAAAAAATTCCTTCGTTTCAGTATTCGATGAATTGTAAAAATTACGTTCGGTTATTTTATTAACACGCTGACTGCTTTTTTGATTTTATTTGTGCGCAGTGATGTGTGGTAATTGAATGATTCAATTGGGAGAGAAAATAAAAGGAATTTTGCACTCTGGTATAATTTTGTATTCTGGCATAATACGTAATATTTTTTTATATGTATATTACTATCTTGAAATAATACTGTTATAGTACTAGTTTAGTTATAGTACTAATATAGTGCTAATATAGCTTAATGAATTCATTAATTAACTCAATGATTTGAATCAACAGAGGAGTAGACATTTAGATATAATTCTATTATGTAGCAGCATGTGCTTTTAGATTAGTCCTGTGTCAGTATAGTCACATTTATGAAATTTCATTAAATAATCTAACGATTTAAATTCACGAAAAAGAATTGATCCTTGGCAGATTTATTTAAATACATAACTCTATTATGAAATAGAATGTGATATTAGATCGCGAACATACTAATGTAGTTACAGTTATTAAATTTCGTGAATTAATGACAAATGAAAAATTCCTGACAAATTTATTTTCTATACAATTCTATATAATTATTATGTAATAGAATGTACTATAAGATTAGTATGCAATAGTAATTATCTAATATTGTTATTCATCAATTTCTGAGAACCAACAGTTTCGATTTCAACATTAATAAATGAATTATTCAATTGTTCCGTATAAATATAATTTTCTACAATATAGAAATATAAAAATATTACATTTCATGTAAAATATGAAAATAATACAACAATTTCTTGTTGCCAAATAATATTCCTTTAAAAACAAATCTTCACAATGAAATGCTTGTGTAAAACAAATGTATTCTATACGAAATTATATAAATAATTCTTCTTGACAAATTTTAAGTAAAATCTAGTTTTAAATTTATGTAAAGGAAATATACAAATATTCGTCTCGTATATTAATTATAATATATACAAATGTACTTTAGAATTAGACATGCATGTTCAGACGCACATACGCGAAAGCATATGCATGTATTTATGTACGTCCAGTAAATTTTTCTAAAGAATATAGTATTTCACTAAACTGACATAGATGTATTGTTACCTGCCACATAGGAATCAATAAAACAACCAAATATTTAATGTTCTTTTATTTTTGTCGAAGCAAAATTTTTTAGAAATTATTTCAGAAATACTGATGAGTTCGTTTTAAAACATGCTACAAAGAGGTGGCACAAATAATGGAGCGAGTTGAATGCGTCAGTGACAGCAAAAGTATTAGCTATTATACAGACGAGTTTTTCTTTTATTTTAATTGAGAAAGAGAGATGATTTCACTTGGAGATAGATTTCATTCATTTTTAATTGGTAGATTAAAAAAATAAAAGGGACTTTAATGTAAAGAGAAAGAATGTGAAATTCAAGTTGGGGATATTGAATGTTAAATTTGCAGAGAAACTGAATATTCACATGTATGTTTTTACGGAAACTAATATTCTTGATGTTAATAATGTTATTTGTATTTTGGAAGAATATTATAATTATTAGGACGAAAATTTTATTAAAATTGTAGTATATGTTATTCTTGTTTTGAAAAGGAATATAGTGAATGAAGAATACAAAATGTATGTAAAAATACTAAGAATAATATGTTTATAAAAATATTTGAAAGAAAAAATTTGGAACATAAAAACTAAACTACTGTTATATGTGATAGATACATATTCACATATGTCGTACTGTACAACATATGAATGCATATGATTTCATTTACTGTGGCGGTTATATGCTAACTAATATACTAACAGTAGTATGCTTACACATTGAGTGTTAAGACTCGACAGACATGATAAAATACATTATAAATAAAAATGATTAAAGATACAATTACTTAATTTTGCAAATTTAAATATTGTACATACCACATTGTAGTATATTATATTATTTTACTAGAATAATAGTAACTTCATTCAAAATGTACATTCCTTTTATGGAATTTAAAGTATTTCTTATAGACTATACAATCTCTCTACCAAATAACGAGAGTTTAAATGTAAATTTTATTTTCTTTCCATGTTCATTTACTAAATTTCAAATTATTCCTTTAGATATTAGTTCTTTAATACATTTATAAATCATTTGCAAAATACTGTCCAAAAACTGAGAAATTAATTATTCGATTGGCAACGAAATTCTCAACATTTCCTAATTTTAAAATCGAATTCTAATGCAAAATTGCAAAATTAAAAAAATATAACATATCTTATAAATTCAAATAATGCTTCTATGTTGATTTTTTCGCGTACATGTGAGTTTTAGTCAAAAATTCTGTAAGAAACAGAAAAGTGAAAAATTTAATTACTGACGAATTATAACAATTTTTGTCGAACAATACAGTTTGTAAACTTAGGACATAATCGAACATCTGTTTAATGATTCATTAATAAAATTAAAGAAACGGTATTAATTACGTAAAATAGCAAATATTTGCAACGTATACTAATACGATTTTATCTGAATGATTAAAATTATAATGTGACTGACCATGTACATTAATGTTCCTTGCAGCAGTCAACGTGTTAATCAAAGTTATTATAACATATCTTACTATGCATATGCCCACATCCACTGTGACCATCCACATATCTTGTAATAAATAATAAAACTCTTCTATGATCAGTGTTGAGCAATGTTGCATTTTTTTATAGTCAATTTACTTAATTGAACACTGTTATTTAATATTTCCTGGAATAATACTTTTCTATCCTATGAAAGAGATTTTCAATAATTTATTTAATAATTTTTGTTTCGTTTTCGATTTTAAGAATTTTGAAGATATAAAAATATTTATATAAAAATGTGTTTCCAATTTTTTTATGTATAGTGGGATTTTATAAACTATTTATTATTCAATGTATGTATTTTTCATGAATGGACAAAGCAATTTGTAATTTTGTCATAAATAAACTGTCACTTAAATCTTTTCATATATTTTCTATTTTCTTGTAATTTAAACAAAATGGAAGGTCCTATACAAAGAAATGATATTTCACTGTTTAGTCTTAAATAAATCAACCTTTTAATTCAACTAACGTATGAAACGACAACAAGAATATTTCCAAGTTAATAAAAAAACTGACCTTCTAATTTTATTTCCTAAGATACAGAATGTTGAAAGAATAAAATTCAAGCTACCAAATGTTATTTTCCCTTCGGTTTTATTTTTGGTCTTTTCTGTTGTTTATTTTCGACTATTACATTGGGAACGAAAAAAAAACAAATCTGCGAGTACAAAATATAGCGTGAAATAGAAACGTTAATCTGAAAAATAAATACAATGGGTTTTCGTTGGAAAAATCCATGAAACAATAAATTTTATTGTGAAATGTTTACTTTATTTTTGCATTACTATGTTAACAGTTGAAATTTATATTTAAGCTACAATTAAATTAATCTTCGTTAATTGCATTTATAATTAACTACAATTTAATTTCTGTTAAAATCAAGAAGTATACAAATGGACCGTAATTTTTTAATTGAAAAGTAACAATAACAATTACGTAATTTTTAATATTCATAGTTAGTGAATGATGCACGTAAGCAATCTTTTTAATAATCAACATTAGAATAATCAATGTTATATACTGATAAACTTCAGTTTTTTCTATTTTTAATTATAGAAATTATTATTAAAACTATACAATTAATAATAGTCATAAAAATTATTTCTATTCTGTTGAAATGCAAATTGACTTTCATCGACAAAATATATTAATTTATTTTTAATTTTGAAATAGTTGAATCCAACATCAATTATTAATCTATCAATCAAATAGTCTTAATCGATCGATGCTCAACACTGTCATTATTTTAAAGAATTAAACATATAAAGAAATGTAACATATGTCTTACATGAAAACTGTAACACATATTAATATGTTACATTAGTTTGAAACATACAAATAGCATTATTTTCCTCTTATTTTTAATTATTCTCTCAGTTCTATTCTGACTTATTAAAGTATCCCTTACAATTAAAGAATGCCAAATAGTATTTATTTGTAACTATCTTCATATAACATTAATTTAAGAAACCCCAAATTCAACCTCATCATTAAATCTGTCCCAATCATGTAACTTAAATGTTAAATCAATAAGCATACCATCGATATGCATCAGATGTTCGTAATACACTAAATGTAGTAATCAGTGAAACGAAGGAATTGAATCAAAGAAGTAAACGTTCGGAATAAACTATGAGAGCTGGTCACTGCTAAACGTCGAAGTAGCCATACCCTACAACAAAACGACAGGGTAGGCAGAACAAAACTCGAACAGAAATAACAGGATAAAAAAAAGAAAGTATTAAAAGGGACGCAAAAAGACGAGCCGCAAAAGAAAATGAACGCTAATATACAACTAGAGTCGTGCCAGTTGGGAGAGAGTAGCATGGAGGGCCAATATGCTAAGTTCAGTTCAAAATGGACAACTTACATTTCCTTTTCATTTGTCTTTCGTCAGCGGGTCTATTTCTCTTTTAGTCTCATTTTCGTAGCCGAACAATCTCTTTTATGGGGTCAGGTGATGACAGAGAATAGGGTCGACAGAACAATTACAGGTGTACACATGATAAACTCAAGGTCACAAAGAGATACACGGATAAACGTCGATGCGATGAATACGTCGCCGGAAGTCAAGTTCAGAAATATATATATATATATAAGTAGACAGAGAGAAAAGTCGTGCAGCTTCGTAGAGCCGTACAGGGAAAACACAGAAGTGTAAAAATAGAAACAGGAAAGTTGACAGGTCAAAAAGAAAAGCATAAGGCCAATACACGCACACTCATTCGATCGTTTTTTCTGTCACTCTGGTGGCTGTGTTCACGGCTGTATTTTTATACGTACACTATCGTTCACAAGTATCTGAACATACTGTATTAACAGCAGAGTAGATGACTCATACATATGTTGACATAGATATAATAGATTGAAATTTTACGACAGAAATATTTGAGTCACTGGTTTAATAGAAATTAAATATGACTGTCAATATTTTTATTTGAAGATCATTTAATGTAAAGTGATATAATGGTAAGACGTAGTGTTATGCTTGACTATTATAAGCTAATACAAATTCGTAAGGAATGATGTACTGATGTCAACGCATGAGCTGTCGCGTTCACCCAGCTGTTTAGAAGAAACATTTTGTGACGAAATAAATTCGTAGAACAGTCTTTTGATTGATTTGGTTTTAGTGTCAACATTGAACTAATGTACTGTGTATTTGAAGTTTGATAAAATATTAAAAATGATAATATACTAATACTGTATAATAATGTACTGATACAGTGTAATAATATACTAATACTGTATAACAATATACTAATACTGTGTAACAATATACTAACACTGTATAACAATACACTAACACTGTACAACAACATACTAATACTATAAAAATAAAATTTAATAAAATACAAGTAATAATTATATCCATATACGAAGTGAACGATAGTACACGTAAATGTGATGAAGGAAAATAAGCAGAGAGAAAATCTATCGCGCAAAAGTTTCCTATGTTTTCTTCGTTTCTCCTTTGAATTTATTTTGCTCTATCTTTACATCCGGTTACACAGATTCGAGGACGATTCGCGTGGAGTATATGTATGTTTCGAATTACGAGCATTGTCACTCGACCGCTCGCGACCTAAAAGTCATATCGACTACCAGCTAAAAAAGTAAGTATGATATCGATCATCAAAAGCATGAACTTTAGGCATACACCGACATCATCGACAAAAATCTCATCTACAGAGCTTATGTCGACTCCATTTGACCGATAATATCTTTCATCGACCTCGTTTATCGACCTACCGAGAAAGAGATTAAAGAGGCGAATCGAGGTAAATGGAAAATGTAGAACGAAATTCTATCGTATGTCTTGCGAGAAAATCGAGATGTAAAGGCAATTTAAAATGTCAGAAAATAAATTTGTACATCGAGGCAATTATTTGATTACTGATATGAAATTTAAATTAAATATTTGAAAATTAATTTTAGTTAAGAAGATTGTAGATTTGTAGGTTTACTTTGTAGTCGCTTGGAAATGTGCTTTTAAATATTTTTGCAGAAATTCTGTATTAATTATTTAGAAAATTAGACGTGGAAATTAATTCATGAACCAACCATCAAACATTAAAAACAAAAATATCTCCAAAATCCTATTCCTAAATATATTCTTTTCATTATTAATATCTTTTATCCAAATATCTTAGAACGTATTCTTTACTTTTCGCCAAGTATCGATTAAACCCAGTACAAAAATAATTTCTCTTCCATGAGCTTCATAAAAGAACGTCGACGTTATCGTTCAAACAGGGTCGAATCTCCGTGAATGATATTTGCCAGTGATTTCTGTGCATCTTAAAAAGTCAGAGCTTGGTCGAGACGGATTCGTAGAGGAAACGAAGCGGAAGAAAGGGAGAAGAACGCCGACGACGCAACTCACCCCCAACTGACACTCTCGTGTTTCATTCCCTTACGTAATCAAATGTAACGCGACTAAAGGGATCTTTTTCGATCTTTTTAAAAGCTCCGAAGCTCCCTTTCGGCGCGGGAAAAGCAGACGGGGGAAAGCGTGTAACATTCGTTCTCTCTCGCCAAGGTATCGAGGGATCAGCTTCTGCGATTAATATACCGCTTTTTCTGCGACGGACTTCGCGTGTATTCGAGGAACACATTTTCCTCGAGTTACAGATATTAACGCAGGGTTTATAGTTTCTTGTTCACGCTCGCTTCTCTACTCTACACACATAACTGATTTACACGGTTCTCTTAGCGATTATAGATCGATTGTCGTGCGCTCCTTCGAACAGCGAAAAATCGAGCGAGTCCACCGTCCTCGATTAATCCGGCTTGCAAGTAAATTTGCGAAAAATAGAGGATTCTGTATGCTGAGAATTGGTTTCGTTGTTAAAAGGAAGGGTAACGTTTTGTGAAAAGTGATTAATTTTGAGAGGATATGTTTGCGTATCGAAATATGTAATTCTACTGTTAAATGCAAAAGTAGAATACATAAATAATGTAACAAGATTTAAAATTTTTAAATGTGGTTTAAACGTCATGAAGGTAAATCTTCCTTGTACATAGAACAAATTTAATAATTTGTGAATTTCAATATTCTTGTATTGCGACTGCGTTATAGTAATCGTTATTGTATTGTATAATCATGAGAATTTATTGGATTCAATAAATTTGTATCTTTTCAAAGTAATATTTAAAATAACATACTGAACATGTTTTTGAATAATATGAAAGTAGGTATTCGTACATCTTTACATTTATTGGGTAAAGAGATTAAAATGCTTTTGTTTAATGTTATTGATATGTAGATTTCTAGGAAAAATTGTCGATCATTTGGTGATGTTTATATGTTTATCTATATGGCAGTTTTATTTCATTCAAATGTTGATATGTTCCTCGAATTATTTGGTTGTACTGTACACAAAATTTGTCTTCGTTTGAATTAATTTTTTAAAATAGAATGTATGAATTAATTAATTAGATTCTTAGATAGATTAATAAAAATTGGAATCAATTAATTAAAGATTAATTAATTAAAGATTAATTAATTGATTAATAAAAACATGAATGTAATTATATTTTATATAAAAAAATTTAATTTTTGCAAAAAGATCAGAAATCTTCATAAAATTTGTATCGTGTTCAACAAAAGCTTTTATGGAACCTTTCAATTACATTCATGTATACAAAATTTTTAGTAGTATTTAAGCTACTTTTTCCGTTTTAATTCAAGTATTTAATAAAAAATTTCTGTGAAAGCATAATTGGACGAATTTAAAAATTTAACTTCATCCCCTATTTTTTGCAATTTTATCCCAGTGTGCATCGCCGGATTAGCGAAAAACTTTTTGTCCAGATTTAAAAAAATTCAAATCTCGTTTCATGAAAACGAATATTCAATTAATTATTGTAAATAAGGTACGTATTTAATTTGATCGTAGAAAAGCATAAATTGCTCATATTTGTATTATGATAATAGATGTAGAATCATTAATAGACAATTAAAAACGTAAAATATGATTGTAGAAATAGCAAGTGAGAATAATAATAAATATTTCAAAGTTAGTATCCTGCAATGAGGATGGTGGACTGAAATAGATTATAAGAAAGCATCTGCGTAAACTTTTCCAGAAAAAATATTAACATTTGCTAATTAAGAATGATTTAATTTATGGTTGTTCTGGGAAGTAATATTTTAATAAATAATTTTACAAGTTTTGAGAAATCATTTTTAGATAATTGTCTAGGGAAGTTATGATGGAAAAAGTAAGTATTGAAGAATAATATTATTACTAGTTTGTATTAAAAATAATATAGTAAATTAGGAGAACAATGTGTAAAAACAAATTAAAGGCTTGACATTAGTATTGAATTTTAGAAAGTATTCATAAAATGTAAAACTACAAAAACTATATCATACATTAAAATCTATATTAAATATAAAAATAAGTGACAGAAATAATTCTGATAAACATTGTAATATGATAACAATAATTATTAGATACATAACATATTTCGTACAATCATGTTTTTAATTTTAGATTCCTTCTTTTCCATATTTTTAGATCATGGTTGCACTAAATTGTTCAAAAAGTTTCCCTAAATAATTATTCACAAATAATGATCTTCTAAAATTCATAAAATCTGAAATAAAAATATTACTAATCAGAAAAGCCATAAATTCAATCATTCTTATTATCCTTGTTAAGACTATACACACAGCGTATAACTCTGATTTCAAAGCGTTCTTATTATTGTAGATAACTCTGTTACACTAATTCTTTCAACTAATTCAGCTTTCTATAATTTTCATAATATTTTACATTAAGTACAATTACTAATAACTTCATTTAAAAAATCCTACATAAAATAATTATCTAATCCATTAATACTCTCCGATAAAAAATTAAAATTTCTTCAATATAATAGAACAAATTATATTAATATTTAATAAAATGAACCTACGTTTTACTCGTAACAGTCTATTTTTCATAATTTATTTTTAGAAGACACATGTTGAGTTTGAAACACCCTATACACTTTAATCGATAATTTGATTGTTGTTATTGATTGTTAGCTACAGATTTTTTCTAACGACAGGTACAGAAATCTCTGTCGATGATCGATATGTTTAATTTCGCAAAACGGTTTGAGGAAAGTGTACCATTGTATGTATCGATAAATTGACGTCACACTTTTTCTCGTTTCGAGTGGCAGTAACGAATAATTTATAGCGAAAGCCATTCGGTAAATGGAAATAAACGTGGTTACGTACGTTCCGGTATAAAATGGACGAGAACTAAATATAAAATTTTATCCCATTCAAGGGAGCTTGATCCCAATTGACGTCAGAGAGCGAGTGCACTCCTTTTGGATGACCAACGTCAATTCCATAAGCATGTTCGAATTGAGCAACCGTTGTTAATTGCCGTTAACAAACCAAGTGACACGTTTTCATTAGGAAATCAACAATAATAATCAGATTGACGTATATTGGAGTATTTGTAGTAATTAGATTTGTAGCACGCGTTTGTGCGGATAAAATGTAACGAAATATACTAAAATATTGAGAAAATATATATAATGGATTTAATTTTTAAATGTGTACAATTTAAGTTGCACAGAATGTGTGTATCGATTACGAATGAAGGATCCTTCAAGAAATTTGACTTTTGAAGAAATTTTATCAGGTATTAAAATATATAATTGGGGACTTTTGGCGAATTCTTATTATTTGGCACATCTTCCAATTTAGAAAATTTGAGATTTGGGAGTTTGATTGCATGGAACTTTGAAATTTAGAAATTTGGTGAGTTAGAATTTGCTAATTTGGAATTCGGATATATGAGAAATTTCGAATCCAATAATTTTGTAGTTTTGTGGTTTCCTAATTTTGTAATTTTGTAATTTGATAATTTGGTAATTTGGTAATCTGGTAATCTGGTAATTTGGGAATTTGGCAATTTAGCAAATTTTGTAACTTCGTAATTTTGTAACTTTGTAATTTTGCAATTTTGTAATTTTGTAATTCTGTAATTCTGTAATTCTGTAATTCTGTAATTCTGTAATTCTGTAATTTTGCAATTTTGCAATTTTGCAATTTTGTAATTCTGTAATTCTGTAATTCTGTAATTCTGTAATTCTGTAATTTTGCAATTTTGCAATTTTGCAATTTTGTAATTTTGCAATTTTATAATTTTGCAATTTTGTAATTTTGTAATTTTGTAATTTTGTAATTTTGTAATTTTGTAATTTTGTAATTTGGTAACTTGGGAATTTATCAAATTGGTAATTCATTAATTTGATAACTTGGTGATTTGATAATTTAGTAATTTAGTGACTTAATAACTTAATAATGTAGTAATTCAGTAACTTAATAATTCAGTAATTTGGTAATTTAGTAATTTCACAACTTGAAAATTTTATAACTAAAAATTTGTTAATTTGAAACTCCGATGATTTAGTGATTTAATAACATAATACTTTGATAGATCCGTCATGTAGAATTTAAAGATAAGAATATTTGGAAAGTTAGATAATTAGAAAATTAAATGATTGAAATATTGTAATGTGAAAATTTGTAATATTAGAAATTTGACAATTCAGAAATCTGTAAATTCACCAATTCATAAATTTAAAAAATTTTAAGGATTAAAGAATTGAAAAACTGGAAAACTACGATATCGTCAATTTAGAAAGTTAAATACTTGAAAACTTGAATGATTGAAAATTTAGAAACTTGAAAACTTGAAAACTTGAAAAATTGAGTAATTGAATATTTAGAAACTTGAAAACATTAAAACTTGAATAATTGAAACTTTAAAAGATGAAAATATATGTTGAATTCAGATATCAAAATCTGAAAAAAATCGTCTTTAAAAATGATTAAATATTCTCATTTATAAGTACATCAAGTTAAAATTTCTCAAATAAAAATAAAAAACTATACAAAATAAAAATATTTAAATATAGAAATCGCGTTAAACTGCCCTCGCTAAATGCACTACATATGTATACAAGAAATTCTACATTTCATTTTGATTCACCAAATTAACACGAGTTATCTACAACTTCTACTGTCTGCTTTGAAACAATTACGTTTATATACAGAAATCTATGAAACATTACAATCTAGTTATAACGTAGAGTTACGTATAAGTTAACATCAAGAATTCTGAAAACCAGATGCTTTCTGTTTCATTGATGATGAGATACGAGATCGTAGCTTCTTTTATATATTCGAAAGCAACACGAACTTCCCATTTCCTTTCATTCCTCACAAAAAAGAAGAGGAAAAAAGTACATACTTGTGTACCCATAGAATGTTTGAAAAAGGATCTGAAACTCTACAAGCTTATAATATTCAATGAGAGGAGCAAAAAATGTTAAAGTATACGTATACGTGTACTAAAATTAACACTTTTGGTATGAAATGTAATTTTAATAACACCTTCAATGGTGTGTAGATAAATTAGTTGAATAAATGTAAATTGCTTATTTTGTAATGGAAATAAGTTTGCTAATTTTGTAGCAAAAACAACTATCTTTCTATTCAATTTTAACACTCAAATAAAAATTAAAACAAAAGTTTGATGTCTTATTTTATGACACTTCGATATGATTAGGTTACAGATAAAACGACCGATTTATTAACAAAGTTGTAACAATGATAACATTAGTAGAAGTAATAGTTGTTAATTAAAATGTGTAGTTGGAAATAAAATTGAATTCTTCGAGATTATACATAATTGCTTATTGGAGTGTACATAACCTCAAAATTTTCATTCTGCAAGTACTTTATAATTTCATTATAGAATATCTTTTAATTCTGCAAATATACATTGTACATTCATTAACTGTGCTTCTCAGTGTTATAATAAATCTTCTAGTAATTCAGTAAAATAACATTGTAACAACCTTGTAAAATATTTTAAAAGCAAAGTGAAAGGACAATAAATACAGAAATTATACTTTGAATCTTCATAGTGTTTAACCATCGACCATTTTGTATTAAGGACATTTATGAAAGGTGCTTTAATACAGCCATATTTCTTAAACTTTAAGCTTTGAACTCCTGTAATTTAAGTGTCATTTTATTTCACTTTGATCTCATCAAATTTTATTAATGTCTTGAAACAACATAATATAGAAAGCGTCAGTTAGCGACCGTCATTTGCTATGACTGAGAAGCAGCCATTTTATATTAAGAATACTAACGAAAGATCTTCGTTCACAGTCACTTTTATATTATTCCTAACTAAAAACTTGTGACATTAATATTTTGTAACATTTTATAATGAAATATATTTTATAAAAATATTTTATAGCATCTATATGTTACGTTTTGTCCAACTTACATTTCAAAATCGGTCATTTAGTTATGTAACAATCTGATATATCGCCAGGAACATAAATTTACAAATATACTTCTACAACTTTTCAGTTAACTATAGAGTTTCGAATACCTACTATAAAAATGATAATTTTACAAAATTTTTCACAAAAAATTATTCATAATATTGATTGTAAATTTAAAAATATTGATTCTACATGTTTTACTCTCCTCAATGAGTATTACAAGCTTGATAATTTAAAGACTTCAACATTTTGTTCGATAAAATCTGTATGCTTCAATCAATTAAAAAATAAACTCTTTCTCCTGCCATAACATTGAAATAGGTAGTTGATTAAAAGTTCTCTTAGTCACTGTTTAACATCTTATATACGACGTACACCTATTGTCAGAGACCCTGTATAATTATTTACAGTTCCACCCAAAGAAGAGACACGTAATTACGATTCACATGTAGCTGCGTGCTCGATTCTCTTATACAAAGAAAGTGATAGCAAAGTCGTAATCAAGCAAGCCAACAACACTTGTTATAGTACACACTTATGGGTGGGTGTATATTTTAGCTAGTAACATTTACAAGGAGACGGCACGACCTTAGAAACGCCGAATTCAATTTCAGTTTGACGTAATTGTAGGAAATCTGAGAAAAAATCGAGCAAAATTATAATATGCACTTTTTTGAAGTATCAAACTACTTTTGTATCGACAGCTTTTAATTCCTATTTATTCTTAAATGAAAATTAATATTAAATTCTAAGATTATTATATTTTGCAATAGAAATGTTTAAATTGTGTTAAACACAAAATTATTTAAATTTGTATTATAGGTGCATATATTACGTACAATTGGGTTTAAACACCATTATATACATTAATGTATATATAAATTGTATCAATCATGGTGTTTAGAACAACTGAACATTTGATTTGTGTTTAATACTCAATTTTATGTGGATTAATAGTGAACTGATGATTTTGTAAAATTAGATATTGTAATTTATTCTTTAGTTCACAAACTTTTGAATTGCCTGATTTTTACAATTCAGAAACTTAGACATTTTGACATTGTATTGGCAAATAAAATATGATAAAAAAATAATATATTGATAATATAGTACAATG
Source organism: Megachile rotundata (assembly GCF_050947335.1). Lineage (NCBI taxonomy): Eukaryota > Metazoa > Arthropoda > Insecta > Hymenoptera > Megachilidae > Megachile > Megachile rotundata. Next base: position 6,915,707 of record NC_134987.1, on the reverse strand, counting down.
TAATATGATTAAATATATACATGTAATGCAATTTACAATATTTTGATATTTTCATTGAAACAATTTACAGACTTTTAAGTTTGTTTCAAATACAGGAACTTAAAATTTGAAAATTCAGAAATGAAGAAAATTAGTACTTTTCAGTACCTTTTTCAGTAAAAAGTACTGAAAACTATAGAAATTCGAGAATTTGAAAAGGTAGGAAATGAAAAACTAATTATAGAATTAAAGAATTGAAGAATTGAAGAATTGAAGAATTGAAGAATTGAAGAATTGAAGAATTGAAGAATTGAAGAATTGAAGAATTGAAGAATTGAAGAATTGAAGAATTGAAGAATTGCAGAATTGAAGAATTGAAGAATTGAAGAATTGAAGAATTGAAGAATTAATGAATTGAAAACTCGAAAACTTAAAAACTTAAAAACTTGAAAACTTGAAAAATTAAAGAATTGAAGAATTGAAGAATTGAAGAATTGAAAACTCGAAAACATGAAAAATTGAAAAATTGAAAACTGAATGATTAAAAACCTCGAAAATTGTCAAACTAATCAACCAAAAAAGTAGCACTTTAAAAATCTGAAAATATAAAAACTTGAAAAATTAGAAAATTAAAAAATTAATATCTCAGAAACTTAAAAATCAAAAAGTACAACGATTCAAAAATTTATGAATTTGAATATTACAAATATCCAAAATATAATTCTTACATCTTACAGCGTCCTTTCACCACTCTTTCTATTCAATTTTTTCACTCAAATAGAAATGAAAAACTTTGCAGCGTTAGAAATTAAAAACTTGCAACGTTAGTTCCTTCTTAATTTCACAACTAAGAACATTATAATTTTGCAAACTCTGCTTCGAAATTTTCTACAATTACGTCAGCAACAACTTCAGCACAAATTGACGTTCCAAAGAACGTGCATTCACCTTATCAGATTCGACACAAGGAAGCTTTATTAATTCTCGTCCATAGTTCTTAATCATTTCTACACATACGAGATTAAGTTCTTTGGGACGCACGTTTATCGAACGAGACATCGAGTGAAAGCGTACAAGTTAGTCTCTATAATTTTTAATGGAAAGACAGGATTCACGGGAAACGTCACGACTTTGTTTCATTTACACAGAATCCGGTTGTTTCGATACAATCGTAAAACGAGCGACCCCGTACGAAAATCCATCGAAAATCGAGAAATTATTCTACGATCCTTTGTTTCCGAGATAATGGATTTCGAATATTCAATACTTCGAACGATTATTGTATCGAAATTTATTTTCACGATTTATATCGCTCGGTTATTCGCAAAATATTCAGTTGCAGTTTATTAAAGTCGATGCTACGCAATTTATTCCGAAGCTGCAGTTAGTTTCACGACGAATAAATTCGAAACGAAATAAAAGATGTAGGTTAACCCGTACACGTGCGTCCAATTAACCCGAGAACAAATCTATTCAATTTCGATTTACCTTTGCAACAGAAATCGACCCTTTCACGGTTGTACCATGATTACTTCCGGTTCCTGTATGTCTACGTCTACGTTCTCCGAAATCCGTTGCGAAAACCGAAATTAGTTCAATTACCTGTTTGCTTCCTTTTCCGAAAGATAGAACGGAGGAAAATCTTCTTACGATAATACTTCAAAAGAAATTATTAAAGTACTTTAAATTAATAGCAAAAACGATTTTACTGTCTTTTAGCAAAATGGATTGTCAGAATTCACAAACTGGCTCGATGTAATTGGATGATTTTTCATTTTACGCATTTGTTACTTTATCAAAACTCTCAAAAATTTTCTACCTCGGTTTAGTAGAAAGATGTATGACTATTATGTACTCTTTGACAATTTTTATCAACCTGTTTTTATGTTAATCTTTCAATTTAATGAAGCATTTGTTAACGGTTTAGGTTAAGTAAAATATAGGTTAGGTTAAGAGAAATGAAAAATAACAAAACTTCATATGTTACTCTTTGAATTTAATGAAGCTCTTGTTAACGGTTTAGGTTAAGTCAAATAGAGGTTAGGTTAAGAGAAATGAAAAATAACAAAACTTCGTATGTTACTCTTTCAATTTAATGAAGCTTTTGTTAATGGTTTAGGTTAAGTAAAATATAGGTTAGGTTAAGAGAAATGAAAAATAACAAAACTTCATATGTTACTCTTTGAATTTAATGGAGCTCTTGTTAACGGTTTAGGTTAAGTAAAATAGAGGTTAGGTTAAGAGAAATGAAAAATAACAAAACTTCATATGTTACTCTTTCAATTTAATGAAGCTTTTGTTAACAGTTTAGGTTAAATAAAATAGAGGTTAGGTTAGGAGAAATGGAAAATAACAAAACTTCATATGTTACTCTCTCAATCTAATGCAGCTCTCGTTAACGGTTTAGGTTAAATAAAATAGAGGTTTGGTTAGGAGAAACGAAAAACAATAAATAACCTACTAGCTCTTATTAACGATTTAGGTTAGGTAAAATGCAATTAAGGTTAGGAAAAACGAAAAACAAGAAATAACCTAATAGCTTCATCAAATCGAAATATTAATTAAATAACAAGTTGATATAAATTATCAACATATTTCCCAATCAACGTATAATCCCATATTTTTGTCCTTTTTTTTAGATTTTCTTCTCACAGAAATATTGTCGATTCGGTGTAAAATATTTCATATAAAAATCCTGAAAAATTCCATATTTCATAAAACCGATAGTGGTTTTAAATTCTTTCTGAAATTTCGTGCGTGATCGACGAGAATTAAACGTTCTTAAAACGTTGAACATTCGTTACCGTAACAATGTATAGAATACAATTTTATAGATTATTAAACATTGATATAAAAGTATATTGATCGCTCGATTAAATCGATTGCAGATATGTTCAGTTTCAATTTGTACGTGCAATTGCAATACAAAATTAAAAATTTCATTTATTTTTTCTTTTTTTGAGAAAATGTAACCTTTTTTTTGGTTTGTTTCAATTTAACAATTCACAACCTTTTATTTCGATACAAATAGTATAAAATTTGGTCTCTGTGTTTTATAATGCACTTACCACTTTTTTTTTCGTAACAGTGAGGGGTAGGTTAAGTGCCTGCTGATACATGGTGAGTGCAGTAATGGATCAAGGTATATGCAAGTTTGAACATTTTTAATTTTCAAATTTTTTATTAAGAACTTCAGAAATTTAAAGGTTTGATAGTTGAGAAAAGGTGGATATAAACTGAGGAATTTACAAATTTGGAAATTCGAGAAGGTAGGAATTTTGGTACTTAATAAATGTAGAAATGTGGAAATATAGAAATTGAGAAATTTAGGAATTACAAGATTTAAAAATTTGAAAATTGCTGAACTCAGAAATTTCGATTTTTGGAAATTTAGAAATTCGAAAAATTAGAAATACGGAAATTTAATAATTCCAAATGTACTGATTTGGAAAATTTAGGAATTCGAAATTGTGGTAATTCAGAAATTAAAAAATTCTGCAATATAGAAATTTGGAAACTGAGGAATTCGGAAAATTAGAAATTCCGAAATGTAGTAATTCGGCAAATTAGAAATTCGGAAAATTAGAAATTCAGAAAATTGGAAATTCGGAAAATTGGAAATTCGAAAAATTAGAAATTCGGAAAGTTGGAAATTCAGAAAATTAGAAATTTGGAAAACTAGTAATTCAAAAATGATTTAATATGGAAAATTTAAAAATTCAAAAACTCGTAAATATTAAAATTTAGAAATTCGAAAAATTAAAAATTCGAAAACTAAAATCCAAAAATCTAGAAATTCCAAAATTTGAAAATTTGAAAATTTGAAAATCCTACAATCTAAAATTTTACAAATCCTCAAATATTCATCCAAAAATTATCATAACAACCCATAACTACCCACAATCGTGTATAATTACACAGAACTCACCCATCACTGTTCTACACCTATTTCAAAAATGCAAATTTCAAGCTAAACAAAAATAGAAACAAAGTAGAAAACGTTCGACCGTCTTTAAGCTTCTAGAATTCACAAATTTGCAAGATTTCTCATTAGAACGCACGTGTGAAGGGTGCAGAACGCAATCAACGTGTATTCAACGAAAAAAGAATGATGCTGAACCGTCTTTAGGTTCGTGAAATTTGCAAATTCGTTTGAGCATAAGCGATGCATAAATTTCACGCATTAACAATCGCGTTTCGAAGCTTAAACGTGCAACCAGGCAGAATTTCAAACGCAAAAGTCGGTCGAAGCTGGTAAAACGCGTTGGTATTCAGCGAACTGTCGTCAATTTTTAGGACGGAGTTCAAGTATCGGATCTCCTCGATAACGAAACCAAAAAATACACGGTGATCCATCAAAATTGGAACGAATCGTACCTCTTCTAATTGCAATTAAAAAGAAAACATGTAAAGTAAAATTGAAAACTGGGTTCAAAGAGAATCATACTTTTTTTTACCAAAGCATATTTTACTGACCTGATTTGGTATAAAAATAATAATTCAAACTTTTCGTTTAGTTGTATGATTTCTTAAATTTTTTTTATTTCGATAGATTTGGTTAAATGCGTTGAAGTATTTGAGTTATGTTGTCAATTTGTTAAATTGTTAAATAGTCAAATTGTTAAACAGTCAAACTGTCAAACTGTCAAACTGTCAAACTGTCAAACTAGCAAACTGTCAAACTGGCAAACTGGCAAACTGTCAAATTGTCATATTGCTAAGTTATCAAATTATGCATCTGTCAAGTCGTCAAACTTTTAAATCGACAAATAGTCAAGTTGTTAAACTGTTAAATTGTCAAATTAGCTGTTGGTTATGAAATTGTGAATTTGTCAAATTGTCTAAATGTCAAAGTATCAAATTGTCAAACTGTCAAACTGTCAATTTGCTAAGTTATCAAATTGTACATCTGTCAAGTTATCAAACTCTCAAATCGACAAATTGTCAAGTTGTTAAATTGTCAAACTGTCTAGCTGTTAGTTATGAAATTATGAATTTGTTAAATTGTCCAAATGTCAAAATATCAAATTGTCAAACTATCAAACTGTGAAATTGCTAAGTTATCAAATTGTGCATCTGTCAAGTTGTCAAACTCTCAAATCCATAAATTGTCAAGTTGTTAAATTGTTAAATTGTCAGACTGTCAAGCTGTTAGTTATGCAATTGTGAATTTGTCAAATTGTCCAAATGTCAAAATATCAAATTGTCCAAATGTCAAAATATCAAATTGTCAAACTATCAAACTGTCAAATTGAATTATTACTTTGAATTATTTCAATTATACTGAACTGTTACTTTGCACGATTACAATGAATTATTTCGAGTATATTAAATTGTTGCTTTGTATTATTACAATGAATTAATTAAATTATATTGAATTATTACCTTGCCTTACTACAACAAAGTATTTCAATTATATTGAATTATTACATTCACTCATTACATTAAGTTATTTCAACGTAATCAGCAAAATTTCTCAAAATGAAAAACATGGAAAAATTTGCAAAGTTAAAAACAGTTTCGTATACTCCAGCGTATTTAATTAAAACGAACATGAAATTTAAATTAACGTTAGCTACACTTAAATTATATATACATTTTATAAATGTACGACGTAATTTGTTTATGGAAGTTCTGCAAATTATTATGAAATAATTTGATACTTCATTTTATAGCATGTTTTTAGCATTTTTACGAATTAATTTGCGAACAACTCAGAAGTTCAAAAAAATTTCAAGTTTTGCAGAAATGTAGTTCCGCGCTAATAACGGGACCATTTTTTGTTCCATTTGAATGAAATGGCTTTAGAGATAGGAACATCCCTTTATAAAAATTTGTAGGTTTTCATATTAATTTTCGTATGATGTGAACAAAATTGAATGCAGATTCATATGGCTTTTAATATAACTGATAAAAGATTTTCTCAATAAAATAACAAAAATTGACTAATAAGTAAATTTTGAAAATGTCTATCAAGTGTAAAACGATATTTTTTAAAAATATTTTTAGCTGGAATGTGGAACTTCAAAAATTGTATAATTTTATATTAGTTTAGAACTGGCATATATGAACATATATGAATTATTTGAACACTTATTCAATATTTTAATTAATATTTTATTCGTTTATTCAGAATTCAAGCATCGATCCTTGTAAAAGAATTGTGCAATTTTACAAATTAAAGTATACGTACGTTTTTTAAGGTATAAAGCAAATGTGTAAAAATTATATAGGTGTGCTGTTATATTGATTATAAAGAATTACAAATTTCCTTGTTATTATTTATAAGAGAAAATTAACCTGAGCACCCTATATAGAAAATATATAATATATGATAATTTGTATTAAATATATTATATCAAAAAACATATGTAATGTATGATAATCCTATAATCATCTATATAAGGTATATCATATAACATTTAATATCAGATATATTATATAATAATGTATATCAGGTATATCATACGACAATCTATATCAAATACACAATACACCTAATATAAATTATACAATTAAGTACACCCAATATTGTTCCAAAATTTCTCGCTAAAAATTTAAATTCCCTTGAATTTTAATAATCAGGTAACTAAAATACCGAAAGGGCCAAAATTTAAATTTGCAACAAAAAAATGTGCAATAATATAAAAAACACATGCATCATTACTCGTGAAAAGAATATGATTACCTTCGAACCGTTTGTTCCCAATTTTTATAAAATCAACGTAAGAAACAAGGTGTGACTCGTTCCACTTGTTTGAACCACCCTACAAAGGAAAACTCTAGAAAGGTCGAAAATTGGCGGCATCGCCCAATTTTTTCCCAGCCATCAATCCTCCGTTCTTTCTTCGAATCGATGCAAAGCGATATTTTGTATGCCTTCGTATCGATAAACACACGCTTGTTATTTACAATCGAACGCGACCTTTTACAGGTTCGCTCAGATCGAATATTTCCTGTGTGTACGCAGCACAAATATGTTGTAAGAAGTTGAATGGGGGCTCGGTACTCGCATCGGATACGGATTTATGAGATATATATAATATATATATGTATATACAAAGCGAAAGACCCGACAGGAAGTGAAACAGAGAGAAATAGGGGATGGGGTGTAAGTTCCTTACGGTTACTAATGTGTTAGTGGTGTTGTTGAGACGCTCGTATCCGCTACGCTAAACGAAACTCGGTCTAGTCGAGCTTTGTTTCTTTTTTTTATTTCCGTGTGATATATATATACGTATGCGTGTAACACTGCGTGGAAATGAGAGAAATAGAACAAAGAAATAGAGACAGACGGTCACGTGTAGGTGGCAATTTATGAACTCGTTATACCGGCGTCTTTGGCAGTTTCCTGCGAGTCGGTGAAGAGGGCGTTTTATCCGTTTCCGCTTCTGGAAAAAAATAGTGCACATTCTTTCTAGATATTGTTGCAGCGAGATTATGTTATGGTGTACCTTTTTTCTACTGAAATAGGTAGTAAAATATTCGAAGAAAATTGGAATCTTTTAGGAAATTAAACACCCAGCGAGTGTTAGGTTAGGTTGACTATCTGTGTATTTCTGGGGATAATTAAATTTCGTTTGTGGATATTTTGATTGTTTGTATTCACTTGACTTATTGAGTTTGAATTAGATTAGTTAAACAATTTTATTGAATGTAATGTTGATCTGAATATATTTATGTTGTATTGTGAAATTTTATCAAAAGTTTATATCTTTATTTCAATTTTGTTTGAGCAGAATTGATATGGGGGTAAGGAAAATAATAATGTTCTCTTTTTAGAAACATATTTGGTTGAAATTATACTCATATTCAATCTTAATAACTTCCACTTCTTTTTCTTTAAATATATTGCCTTTAATTAGTAATACGAAATAATTAATAATATAATTAATATTGTAAGTAATGTGAAAGTATTTAGTAATTAGCAGAATAAATAATAATATAAGAATTATTAACAGTTGACGATATAAATAATCATATAACAATTTTTAGAAATCGACAATGCATTAATAACAATTAGGATAATAATTATAAAAGAATAGCAATTACAATAAAAATTTTAAAGCAACAGAAATGAATTTACTTTCTAAATAAAGTAATAAGAATTATGATATTAATATTCAAATTTAACAACATGTACAATAGTTCTGATAATTATAGTTTGAATGAAAATTTAAAACGTAATAAAAATTAAAGAGGACCACAAATCTGAGTAGAAATATTGCCAAGAAAAATTGTTTTATTTATTTTAATATCAATGTCACTCAAATGAAATTGAAATAAATAATAGGACTATTGTAAGATTACACTAAATGAAAAATATTCACCTAACGCTTGCTGGGTCAATTAGAATTTCAACTTCCTAATTGAATATTTATCAAATGTATTTATCATTCATATAGCTGTTTGCATACCATTTCACTAATTAACTTGTTGCTCCTTCTTTAAAATATTCAGAATACAATCTGCCCAGGTTCTAATACGAGTTGCCATATTAGTACATACATGTGTACGTAAATAAAATATATTACCTTTGTTGATTTTATTTTTATTTTAAATAAATCTGTGGCAGGTTATCAAGTATTTTAAAGCAGAAATATAATATAAAATTGTACATTTCATTTTAGTTTTCGAAACTAAATACGACGAAGTGCTAACGTAGATTTCCCTAGGGAAAATGGCGATGTAAGAAAAGTAACACTATTCGTTATATTTGCAAGAATTTAAGTAATGTGTAAATAATTGAGTAAATGAATCGAAGAATGGTAAATCACAGAATCTTAGTTTTGAAGATATTAATTTAGAAAATGTTGTTATACAAAATACAGAAAACATTAACTAGAAAAAATTGGAACAATTAACGTTCTTTACAAAGCAATCATCAAAAAAATTAATACTGTGTATAACTATCAAGTATTATAAAATTTAATTAATAACTAAAAAATACTAATAATAAATATACCTAAATAATATTTCTTGGAACCTGTATAACGTGAATGGTGGAACGTATTTCCCTTAAATTGCTTTTTTTCTTTAAAAAAAATCTACCAATTTCTATATTACACAATTCTACTCTAACAGTACTACTATACATGTACGATATAGTAATTCACGATACAATAACTGTCCCACATTTCTTCCGATACCAAAAATTCGATCTGTATTCAAATTCACCTGACACTTTCCGATTGATATTAACAAACTACCGTAACTTTGATATCACTGCCATTGATAAAATCAGTGCAGGCAACTGAAATTTTTATCGAATATATGCTTTTGTAGATATCCTACTCGTTATCAGATGTATATAGTAAAAAAAATGTGGAAAAGGAATCAATCGTACTAGAACGTGAACAGACGATATCTGAAGTTTATAACAGCTTTTAACTTTTTCATGGATGACGAACAGGATTTACGTAAATTAATGGTTACACGTGCAATTTTCACAAAAAATTTTGTTTTATAATTTTTTTCATTTGAACGTTGATAAACGAAATTTGAAGATACGAGTGGATAAAGATGTCATAAATTCTTAACTTAAAGATTTACAAATTTTTAATTGTTATTTTTATACACATTTCTTTTCAGTTAAAAAATAATCATTACATAGCTATAAAATTATACTGTTATTAAGAGTAATGATAACTCGAAAACATTTCTCTTCTAAAATAAAAACTGTTACTATAAACCTTAAAAGCATACAAATATTAAAAGAAAATATTATAATTATTATTATAAAAATGAAAATAATTTTTTTAGAAATTATTGTAGAAAGAAAATATTATAATAATTGCACAAAATAATGAGATACTCGTGTATTATAAACACACCAAAAATATACTAAAAAAGCAGTTTTAAAAAATGTTACATGACACCATTATCCATTCATATCATCAATTTGCGTTGACATGAACTTCTGTTCTACTTTTTAAATTAGCTGTCGAAGGTATTGTGAAAAATTACTACGCTCTGGTTTTCCTTTGTTGAGATAACAAGATAAACGTACTATTTAACCCTTGCATTGCAAAAAATGTACGTAGCTGGCTATTAATTACACATCCTCTGATAAATAATATAAAACTGCATATTGTCAAAGTGGAGCATAAAAGTTACATTGAAAATTGTTCATTTTTTATCAAAGGATTTGTATCGATTATCAGCTTTTTTAATACTTTGTCGGCTTTTTTTTTGGGCCGACTGCGATTTTATATCAACAGTTTTTATTATTAAAAGAAATGTTATGAAATTATCAATATCGTTTTCTGACGTTATATCGAAAATTTATCTGAGTTTCTATGATAGATTAGTATACAAAAGTTTTGTTATTGTTGAAGGATTAAGATTTCTTAGGAATCAGCAAACGTCAATAAACCAACTTTAGCAAATAATACAGCAACCATAAATTCCCAGGGGCAGAGGTAAAAGCTGTATCGAGAACAGTTGATTAGCTATCAAGGGATCTCTATAAAACGATATTAAAATTAATTGTAGCTCGTAGGTGTAGAAACTTTTGACCTCACAAAGGTCATAAACTTCCAACAACAATAAAGAGAGGTTCGAGATCAAGTTCAATAAGCATTTTCAAATTTGGGTTAGTTTCAACACATTTATATTTTAATAAATATAATTATAAGTACAATTCAATAATAGCTACGTTTTAAATTCGTAGAATCCAATTTCAAATTTCTGAGTGAGCACTTGTAAGATTCAAAAACTTTTAAACGAGTTAAAACTGTTGAAACTACATTCGATGTAAACTTTTCATAGCTGGATACTCTCTGATACTGGAAATCTTGATTCTAGGTAATTTAATAATAGATAGATACAGATGTCAACCCACGAGTTGGCGCGTGACTTAAAGTAAAAGAAGTGATCCACTGTGAACATTACAGTTACATTTCAAAGAAGAACGAAATCTTACTTTCACCGTCGATAACTTAGATTGTTTATAAAATATTAACATAGCGTTGCATTGTCTTTTTCTTCGTAGGTAGAAACAGCGATAAACTACAAGAATGCATTGCATCCGAAGATTATAACTCACTATAAGTATTCCATTAACGAATGTCAAGTCTGCGAATGAATTACTCGGAACACTAGAAACTAGCGTGACTTTCAAAACGGTAGAAATTGATTAAAAAGTTTGTTGATACATTATTCTATAGTATGTTGAAACAACCAGTGGAACCGAAAACAGTTTTAACCCTTAGAGCACTAGAGACGTACAGATGTCAACCCACGAGTTGGCGCGTGACCCAAAGTAAAAGAAGCTCCGCACCGTGAACACTTCCAGTTACATTTCGGCAAATAAGAATAATAATGACGATAACAACTGCTGAACGCAATTCGCACTATCTCACTCTCGAGACGTTTGCCTGTCATTGTTTTTGTCCTAATTGGTGTGCGACCGCTCGAGCCAATATACCGCCGATAATACGTGTGAGGCGTCCATTTTTCTATTCTGACCAATTCGAGCGGTAATTCTTCTAACACCTGTGTCTCGCGCGCCAACTCGTGGGTTGACATCGGTAGTTATAGACTCGTAATAAATAATATAGATACAAATATGAAATATCTATTAAATTAATTTATATAGTGTTTGCATCATTTTAACAATAATGATCTTATAGACTTCCAAGAGAAGATACGAAAGCTGTACCTAAAATGTTTCAATAACTAATTATAATATATTTAAATGTAGAACTAAATAGTCCTTACATAAAACATTTAATATATTTGTCAGTACACTATTATCCCAAAAACTATGAGTGCTATTTATCTTCACTGTTCTCGATAAAAAGAGAAGAAACCAGAAATTGCCCCGACTTTTTCGGATGAACTGTACTGCTAAAATTAGTTGTACGTTTGCAGACGCCTACAGACGCCAACAGCAATGTAAGGGTTAATCCGATAGATGAGAAATGAATGAACTATTACTGTACGAGGTCAAATAATCTACTCGTTTCCCGTTCTCGGAACGTTTCTGTGTAGAGCAACCGGCAAATCCTCGTTCGTAGTTATCGATTTTAAAGCCGACGATGCACTTCAAACGATACTCAGAATCAAACGATTGATCAGTTTTTTCACTGATGTTTACTGCTGAATCGATGATGTTTCCGCTTTTCTACTCACCCATCAATAGGCCCATATTCCCTGACACTTTCCCCGATGATGGTACAGAGCCTAGATCCTCGGGCAAATCCCCGCTGCGCAAAAGTGTAATACAACGAAATTCAAACGTTCTGTTTAACCCTTTACACTCAGAAGATTTATTTTGTCATTTGAAATGTCTTTTGAGAGGACAATCGAGTGCAAAGGGCTGAAGATACTGCTATCGATATATAATTTTCTAGCAATATTTTATTGAGGGTTACTGATATATCGATAATAATTTTAAGTCTGTTATTGCAAAAAATTATAAATAAACAGTATAATCATTTTTGGCTATTTCTTGTTTTAATAATATTTGTTACAATTTTTTTTTGGCAATAAGTAATGTTCAGGTAGGCTCTGTTATTTGCAAAATTTGCAATTTATGTTATTTGTGATTTGTAAATTGCTTTTAAATTTATTGCTGACGGAATGTTGTCAGTCAACAGTGACGGACATGGCTTGAATGAAAAATGTACTATTCATCGCCGGTGACGTGGCGATCAATCTGATGAGGATATTGTGAAAGCCAGCTGGAGATATACTTTGGGCCGTACGAATATAGCGGATTCTGTGATCAAGAAATGCATACAGATGCATACAAATAACATAGGGATATAAGAATATAAGAATCTAGAGATGTAACTATGGAAATAGGGATTTAGAGATGAACCAATTTAGGGATCTGCAGATCTGATGATCTAAATATGTAATAATTTATAAATTAATAGATAAATAAGTTTACAATTAACTGTGAATAATAAAATTTTGTATGAAGATATGTTAGATTTGAAGTTTAAATGAGAGAAAATGTATCAAAATGATCAAGTTTTAAGTTGCGTTTAATTTGAAATTTACATAAAATGTATTATCGGTATTATGTATAGTGTTATAAATATTCATCGATAATATTATCGATAGCAGCATCCTTTATATTTACAAGGTGCGTCAAAATAATATTTAACCAGCATTTTTAGCAACAACAATGTTTCACGAATAATACATAAATGTTAAAGAAATTATATGAATAAAATAACAGGAATTTGAAATTTTCTCTATATTATTAATTTTAATGCAGTAAAAATTATTGCAGAAAATTTTTAGAGAATTAATTTTACCATTTTTGATACAAATACAAAACTTTGCCTTTCAAGAACATATGGTTTCGTTATGAAAAAAAGAATAGTGACAATTGAATTACAAAATAACTTATATAAAATAAGATAAATTAACGTAAAAGACTTAAAAATCAACAAACCCAGTGTTTTTTAGTATCAATTAATAAGAGAAACGCGCTATCATAATCTTCACAATAAAGTCACACTATAAAATTAAAATGTACATTAAACTAGAAAAAATCTTAGAAATATTAAATATGATCTCCTAACACTAAATTAATAAAATAAAATTAATTGATTTATTTGGAACATCTATAAAAATCTGAACACTCTCATTCTGAAATACAATTAACGTCTTTTTATAAACTTACGAATAGTAAATTATAACACAATAGATGATAAATAATTAGTGAATAACTACTTTGAAATAACTTTGATTAAAAGTTGAAAGATAAATGAGCACTCAAACCATAAAAGACACGGCGCCTTTAAAAACAACCTCTAGAACTTTTTCACACTCGGAATAGCGTGTGAATTAAAAATAACTGAAGGAGTCATAAAAGCAGTAATTATCAAAGAATTAAGCAAAAGTAAAGTACGAAGGAATTCTTGCAAAAATGTTCTGCAATTAGCTGATGAACATCGTTATCTAGTTTATTGCATCTGAATTAGTAAAGATGGAAACATATGCGTCCAACACATGCGTCCAACACATGTGTCCAACACATGCGTCCAACACATGCGTCCAACTGAAAGGCAAAGTTCATAGTTCATGGATAAAAACATTTTCAATGTCCACACGTTTAACGCCATAAACATTATATTATTTAAAATTATTTTTTATGATCTATGTAAAATTCTTCGGCATCTTTTTATCTATGCTAGCTTTATTATCTTGTCGCACCTTGTAGAAACCTGTCCAGAGTATTCCTGATCAGAAATATCTTTTTATGGTTTAATAGAACAATTTACAATAAATATTAGAACAGTAATAAAACTATAAAATTTTGCTAGGTCACAAAATATGTAAAATAGAAAAATTTGGAAATACAAATTGTCCGTAATAGCTGCAAAAGCGGATTATTCACGAATATTCCAAAAAAGAAAGATAAACTTGGTTTTACGATTTTAAGAGTCACGACACATTTTCAGCAACAATATTATTTTTCTATTTTATTGCAATAAATTGTGAAAGATAGCGCAGAAGGCAGTTACAAGGATAAACTGAACAGATCTTTTTCTAATGACATTTTACACTTCCTTCCATTTTTCACGTGGTACTTACGTGTCGGCAGCATGTTCGACAAGCAACTCGACCACATCTTCGCCACGCTCGGTTATCTGAGCCACTTCCTCGAAACTTCGATCCACCAAAGACACACCGCCCCATTCTAACACCTGCAAAGAAAATTTAAGGTCTTCTCACTCGAATTTCTTAATGAACTTTTGCATATTGACACATTATGTTATTACGAAAAAGTTCGTCGAGGAATAAGTTTTCTTGTTGAAGTTCGTTAAAGTCTGATGGGGACACTGGGTGGTCCTTGTAATTAAGAACCTCCCTGTTACAAATTTTATTTAACTTTTTCTTTCTACTCTGTACTGGAAAATGGCAGATACTTTTACTATAATTTAGCAAGTTTTTACACCTTTTCTGTGTTATATATCTGTGTAATATTATTATACTATAAATCGTGCATTTATAATATATTGAAGCAAACATAAATTATTGTACACATTGTGGGTGTATTACACAATTTCTTATGTAGTTTGAAAACATTTTTATTTATATAAAAATATTATTTTATAATTATTTATATGCAATTTTACGATTATGTATATACTGATATTATTTTATAATTATTAAGATAACAATATTATTTTATGTTACATAAGATATTTAAACAAATTATATCATAACATAATTCAGTTATAACCTAGAAAACTTGAAATATTCTGTATATAGTGGTACACAAAAAAGAATTTGATTTACGTATGATTATGTTTGGTCGAATAATAAACAGGATAAAATAAGATCATATGTTAATAGAATCCGTGCGATTTCACGGAATGTAGCTTTCTAACCGAGGTTTACGATTGTGTCAGGTTTCCGGTGCGCACAGCTGTCGATAACTTAATTAAAATCACAGCTGGAGAGAATGGTTGTCGATACTCGCACGCATTAACCGCTTACAATAACGTTACCCACTTAACAGTGGACGCACGTTGCCAGGATATTCTCTTGATTTCAATTGATATTTAAATGGCTATCAAATATTTTAGAGCGCGAGTAATTAAATTCTAGCTCGCAACAGGCGATAAACGAACCCAACAACACGCATTAGGGGCGCAGAATCAGTCTTTATGGGACATAAAACAAGTCCTCAACCTATTAGTTACATGAGACTATAACTTGTCAAATTGTAAATTAGAGTGTAACCTGTCATGTTACGAAATAAACTAATAACCTCTCAGGTTGTGGAACAAGTTCTAAACTTGTCAGGTTATAAAACAGATCAATAATCTCTTAGGCTGTAAAATGGTTTGTTAGGTTATGAAGTGTGTCCATAAACTGTCATGTTACAAAATAAGTTAATAACTTGTGAAATTATGAATAAGTCCTAAACGTTATGAAACAGATCAATAAGCCAAGCTGTAAAATAGGTATACATCTATTAGGATACAAAATAGAACTGTAAACTGTCATGTTACATAATACATGATTAATTTGTTAGGTTATGAAACAAGTCCTGAACTTGTCAGGTTATGAAACAGATCTATAATCGCTCTGGCTGTAAAATAGGCCTGTAATCTGTTACATTATAAAATAAATTGTAAACTGTCACATCACATAATAAATTATTAATTTGTTGGTTACGAAACAAGTCCCAAACTTGTCAGGTTATAAAATAAGTCCCAAACCTGTCAAGTTACAAAATAAGTCCCAAACTTGTCAAGTTACAAAATAAGTCATAAACTTGTCAAGTTACAAAATAAGTCCCAAACTTATGAAATTCTAAAATAAGTCCTAAACCTGTCAAGTTATAAAATAAGTCCCAAACTTGTCAAGTTACAAAATAAGCCCCAAACTTATCAAATTATAAAATAAGTCCCGAACTTGTCAGGTTATAAAATAAGTCCCAAACTTGTCAAGTTACAAAATAAGTCCCAAACTTGTTAGGTTATAAAATAAATCCCAAACCTGTCAAGTTACAAAATAAGTCCCAAACTTGTCATGTTACAAAATAAGTCCTAAACTTGTCAAGTTACAAAATGTCCCTAACTGGTCAAGTTATAAAATAAGTCCCGAACTTGTCAGATTATAAAATAAGCATCAAACTTGTCAGGTTATAAAATAAGTCCTAAACTTGTCAAATTATAAAATAAATCTATAATCTACAAGATTATAAAATAAGATCATAAACTGTCAGGTATAAAATCTATGATGTGTTAGGTTATAAATCTACAATCTCCCAAATTATAAAATAAGTCTATGAACTGTCACATTACGATATAAATTAATAACTTTTCTCGATACTAAATAAGTCTTAAACTTCTCAGATAACAAAACTGATCAATCATCTCCTGACTGTATAAAATAAGTCTATAATCTATCAAGTTGTAAAATGAATCTACGAACTGTCAAGTTATGAAATAAATCTGTGAACTGTTAGATAATAAAATAAATCTATAACCCGTCGAATTATAAAATACGTCGATAACCTATCAGGTCATGAAATGTGTCTATAACTATCAAGTTATAAATGAATCGGTAAAATTTTATTAAATAAAATAAATCTAATATTCTGTCATACTATAAAATGAATCGATAGCTTCTTTAAAATAGAACCTGGTTATGATTGTCTTTATCTAAGTGCAAGCTAACGTGATTATAAAATCACAGTTTCTTTATTCAAGTTTATTAATTTGATTTTCTTCAGGTGGCGCTGGAAGAGGATCAGTTTTATCTGCAGGTAATTCGATATAGAAGCCATTTTTAGTATGAGAGTCAATATTTTTGTTAGACGTATGATAAATTTGTCTGATGTTAATATTTAAGTTTAAAATTTAATTATATTACTTTATTGTAATTGTATTAAATTCAAGATTTAATTGTATTGTTCTCATGTGATTACAGTATGCAAATTTAAAATTTAATCATATTATTTTGGTCAAATTGAGGTACTTAAATCAAAGATTTAATTATATATTTTAAATTATTATACTGGAACTTATTTTTACATCTAATGTAAGATTAAACAAATTTAATAAATTAATACATTCACTGCCACAGTAAAAATTAACATATCTAATCAGACAAACTACAAACACAAATTATAACACAACTATAAACACAAAGGTAAAATTACAGTTTTACCTTTTAATATCTTGATATATTATTGACTCACTATTAAGAACTCTCAAAAATTCCACTTATTTTTTCTATAAATAATAATTCGTTTAATTGAATTTTTATCACACACAACTTATAATGGCAGTCAATACTAACTAATCAATATAAATTTAACAATTGAGCATCGTTGCAAAAATTTGCACGAAAAAAAAGTGTCGAAGGAAAATATGTCTTTAATAAAGTGACACATGGATGCATTAAGGCAAAGAAAAAATTTATGAATCTTACCTTGTCGCCACGTTGTATGCCAGCTTTTGCTGCTGGCCCATCTGGTACAGTCCACATCACGTATGCAAAAGTACGTCCATCAGCCCCTGTTTTACCACCCACCACTCTTAGCCCAAAACCAGCCGCTGTAAAAGGTAGTTTGAATGTTTAACAAACCTTTCAACCTAACATATGCAATTCGGTTTATAACACAACAATCTTATGACACATCTGATGTTTATATGAAGGATAATACATTCTTATTTGAAATACATGGGTCGGTATTTAAAAAAAAGGTTTACTATTTTAATATTATATTAAGTTTCAAGCCTATCTCACGTTTATTTTAATATTAAGCCTCAGACGCAGAGTCAAGGGACTTTCGAAAACAATTTCCTACATATGAATCATCAAAAATTTCTAAAATTTTAAATGTCGAATTTTAAATATCAAAAGTGATAAATTGCCAAATGCAAAAATTTTCAAATCATGTAGAAGATGTTTTACCAAAGTTCAAGTGGTTACAGAATACTAAATAATATCGGAAGAACTTGCAAAAGCTGCATGAGCGTCCTTTACATTTGCAAATCATATTTCGGTTCTCTAAACACAACAGTTAATAGACATTCAACCATGCAAAAGAGAAAGTGTATTTTAACAAAGTTTAAAGGTTTATCGTACTCTGTGGTCGTGGAATAATAAATAATATCGGAAGAAGTTGAAAAAAACTGTCGTAAAGGGTGACCTTTATGTTTGTAAATTGGTATTCGTCGTAGCTAGCAAGCTCGTTGTGAGTTGAAAATTTCAGCGTGTCTAAAGTGCGGTCTTTTGTATGAAATTGTAAATTAAACGAGTTGTACGGTGTTATGACGCGATGCAGGTTGCCTGTCGGAGCCGATCAATAATACCGAATGTCAAGACAACTTTATTACATGACATCTGCAAACGGCATCATTTGGTTGAGGTTACGTTACAATTCGCATGAAAGAACGTCTTCCTGTTTCCGTTCACTTGCTCCAACTAGATAACATTTAACCCTTTGCACCAAGTTGCACTATGAATTGCAAAGTTTCAAGTTTAGTAGCGCCCACATGTGGAATGACATTAACGTTAACAATGAGATATGTAACAGAGGGTTCATTATTGTACAGATGTTTCTTTAAGTAAATTACATTTTTTAAATAAGTTATAGAAATTTTATGTGTATTTTTATTACATTTGCTGATATTTACTAGGGTGGTTAGGAGCGACTTTTTTTAAGGTTAGGACTTCATTTTCTGGTGTAATTATTTCACTCGTTCTGTAATAATTAAATGGATAAATACTGAAATAATTTATAATACAAATTTACAATATGTAAGAATATTATAACAGAACAGTGGTATGTGGTATTTAATGATATAAACTGACCAACATTAAATTACATGGAATAATATAATTTTAAATATAAACTTATGTACTGCTATACCTAATCTAATTTAACTTGACGTAGCTTATATTTATAGAAAACTTCATTTTTTATATCAGAAACTGAAATTAAATGTGTGACATGCTTCCTACAGTGAGCAGAAGATTATATATCAAATTTATAGGTTATGTGTCCATTTCCTGTGAAAAACGTTTCCCCTAAGAAATGTTTCCTATAAAGCTGTTATATCTAACCTAACATACCTGACGGAACTTATATTTATAAATCATTTTTTCCATCAGAAACCGAAATTAAACATATGATATACTGTTAATAATGGTCAACCTATAATCTATCAAATTTATAGGTTATGTGCCCACTTCCTGTAAAAACTGTTTCCTACAAAACTGTTATATTACCTGACGTAATTTATATTTATACATTGCTTCACTTCCGATATCAGAAACTGAAATTAAATGCGTGATATACTTTCAACAGTGAGCAAGGGATCATATATCAAATTTATAGGTTATGTGCCCATTTCCTATAAAAAATGTTCATTTAACACGTTGCTCCCGAGTGCCATAAATTTAATTCCTGTGAGACGAACCATAGCCACGGAAGACGTAAATCTACCTGGGCTACGTGCTTTTAAATGCAGTCTAGAATCACTGCAGTACTCCAGGTTGGACCTCGAAAAATCGTCCTGGGAGTAACGTGTTAAATTAATGCATTTTTGTGTCCGCATACTTTTACTGAATCACACGCGAAAGTGCATAAATCTGGCGGAAGTTGGAAATTTATTGCTTGTAAATATATTTATTTATAAAATCAGGAAATTAATTTTTATTGCATATAAAATATGCAAGAACAGGAATTTTTATACTGTAGGAAACATTTAAAAAATTGTTAATGTGGTTAAATATTATTTGAATGAATTTTTAAGAATTTGAAGATAGAATATTAAAATTAAAGTAAATATTGAACTTTTATTTAAATCTCAATTTTCATTGTGTACAAAAATCTGTAAGGGGACAAATTTTTATATAGCAAGAAACTCTTTCAATATTCAACAGTGATTTATTAAAACAAGTTTGAAGAAAAAAATTTAATTAAAGGATTTCAAAATTAAAATAGATTGAAATCTTTACTTAAATATGAGTTTTTATATAAAATATGTAAGAAAAAGTATCTTTGTGCAGGGGGAAACTGTTTTTGAAATTTTAAAAGTGATTAAATATCATTCACATGAAGTCAAGAAAGTTTGAAGGGAACACGTAAATTATGTACATATTTACTGAACTAACTTTTTAGTATCATACATACAGAGTGTAACAGAAAAACCAAACCTTTTTAATAACCAAGAAAGATAATTAGAAGTTAAAGTTGTTAATAACTAAAGAGTAACAATCATAAAATTTTGTCTGCTTTTTTTTAATACAAAATACGAAGAAAGTCTGACATAGTATTATATAATAAAAATGCTGCAAAATAATATTTGTGCATATATAGGAATTCTTAAAGCTAAATTTCGTTGAAAATAGCTGTGTATATAAACGTTTAATCAATATTCCTAATAGAGTTTGGTTAATTCCTCATTGAAACAAATAATCAATCAACTAATTACTGTCTTTTAGTATGAAATACGATACTGCAGCCTTTCTCTGTATATACAGGGTGTTCCAAAGTATAATACGAACACTTTATATTTTTCATGATAATGAATATAATTTGAAAATTAGAGAATTTAGAAATTTGTAAATTTGAATAATTGATTTTTAGGAAATTTAGAAGTTTTGGAATTTGAGGATTTGGAGCTTCGAGAATTTAGTTTAATTTGAGGGTTCAAGCTTTGAAATTTGGTTCTTGAAATAAGAAATTTGAAAATTTAGAAATTTGGGGATTTGAAATTTTAGGGTTTGAAGATTTGGGTATTTGAAAATTATGTAGTTTAGGATTTTGGAGTTTGAGCATTTAGAAACTTAAAAATTTGGTGATTTCGGTAGT
Organism: Megachile rotundata; assembly: GCF_050947335.1. Classification (NCBI taxonomy): domain Eukaryota; kingdom Metazoa; phylum Arthropoda; class Insecta; order Hymenoptera; family Megachilidae; genus Megachile; species Megachile rotundata. Next base: position 6,894,421 of record NC_134987.1, on the reverse strand, counting down.
TTTAGTTATTGTAGAAATTTAGAAATTTGAGAATTACCGGTTTTGAAATTTGAGGATTTCGATATTTGATAACTTTGATCATTTTTATCATTTTTATAATTTTGATGATTTTGATGATTTTGATAATTTTGATAATTTTGATGATTTTGATGATTTTGATAATTTTGATAATTTTGATGATTTTGATGATTTTGATAATTTTGATAATTTTGATAATTTCGATAATTTTAAAAATTAAAAAATTTAGACAATTTCAAGTTTGAAAATCAAGCAATTAAAAGGTTTAGAAATTATTTCCGAAATACAAATTTAGAAATTTGAAAATAAAAATTTCTAAATTAAAATGAAATTCGAATTCATATGTCCAAATTTGTAAACTTCCAATTTTTCCTCCAATATTCTCAACACCATCCATATCATTCTAAATTCTGTCAAGAAGTTAAGAAAAGATATCAGATTAATTTTACACGAGTAATAAACGCTATTTCACTTAACGACGGTTCTATAGCAATCAGAAATATAGAGAACCAAACAACAAAGGAGGAGAATATCTCGAGCCGACATCTGTCTGTTCGTCGTAAAATGAAGTAAGCGGGTGATTAACACCAAGCTAACTTGATCCTAACGCGAGGACTAATGAACTTGGTTACATACGCGTACACCGGTGCAACAGGTCCCAGGGATCTGGATAGGACAGTAATTATAAGATTAACGAATCGCTGCCCATCCGAATGAAAGATCTAAGCTAATCAGCGACGTTAATCTTTCAACGTCTCACGGAAATTTTAGTCAGAATCTCGTGTTCTTGCTCTTCTCGTTCGCCCTTTCCTCGTTTTGTAATCCAGTTGTAAACTGGGTTCTCCATTCTGTCAGCCGAAAACGAGATTAAACGTCGTGATTTAATGTGGAACATCTTCCACCCGAACAGAGTCTTTTTACTTTTTAATACTTTTTTCCTTCGTTTTCATTGTAAATTGCGATGTGACGAAAGTATCGTTATAGTTCGGGATAAGTATTCTGAATTTGCAAGTTTTGTATTTTTGTTTAAATTCAATTTTTATAAGAAGTTATGTCAGGGACAAGTGTTTTACTGATACATTGTTCGATACTAACAAATTTATGAGAATTGCCTTTTTAAGATTTGTAACAGTAGAGGTGTGTTGAACTCTTCGGATGTGGATTTTGGCTGCAAACATATTTCATACATGTCATCAAACATTATCATTTTGCATGTTTTTGACAAAATTCGATTTCTCGTTAACACATGAGCAATTTATACATTATGTGGAATATTTAGATGTATATTATTATATAGTTCAATTAGTATACAGTTTATATGACACATTTTTAAACCAACATCAGAAAACGACATATGATACATGATATCAGTTGTGACACACTGTATATTCATTTTATGTAAAATATTTATTAAAATCTAACTTCTTTTGCACACACAAGTAATTTATAATAAATCCAAAATGTTATTAAGCCCATCACATAAGATATTATTAGTGTCGCGTTTATTTAACTCATTTTTGAGTCAAAATCAGAAAATGGCTTCTGGTGCACGATATCGAGTTGTGACACACTGTATATTCATTTTATGTAAAATGTTTATTAAAATCTAATTTCTTTTGCACACACAAGTAATTTATAATAAACCCAGGATATTATTAAGCCCATCACATAAGATATTATTAGTGTCGCGTTTATTTGACGCATTCTTTAGCCAAAATCAGAAAATGGCTTCTGGTGCACGATATCAGTTGTGACACAGTGTATACTCATTTTATGTAAAATGTTTATTAAAATCTAATTTCTTTTGCACACACAATTTATAATAAACCCAGGATATCATTAAGCCCATCACATAAGATATTATTAGTATCGCGTTTATTTAACTCATTTTTTAGTCAAAATCAGAAAACGATTTGTGACGTACGATATCAGTTATGAAATAACACATTCATTCTTCATAAAACGTGTTAAAAATTGACCCTGTCTGCACATGCGAGAAATAAACAGTCATCTCGTTTCCACATTTTGAAACCAAGATTAAAAAACGATTAGTGGCGTAGAATTTTGATAGTGAGTCAGTAAATGAAAAGAAATAATTGAAACAGCGTGAAAAATGGAAGTCCGCGTTCGTTTTTCCGACTGACAGAATCGAACAGAGTTTTGACGATCGTCGACGAAGGGAGAAACGCCAATCAAGAGCCGTCATTCAGCCTTAATTAACAAGCCTGGAACCAACGGGTCTACGATCAGGCCTCGAGCCACAGGCTTGTTCTGGTAATGACGTTGCAGCGCAATTATCTGATCGGCTAGCCATGCAACCCGTTCCTCTGCAACACAGGCTTTTCGATAAATACCATGGTCTGGGGGGTCCATCTTGTTAACGTTCGCAACGGGGGTAACCGTTGCACGAAAATTTGCCTCGCAGATTCACCGTAAATCGAGTTTCACCTACGTCCTTTCACGGTTCTTGCATTAATTCGCCGAACAGAGTTAGGCCATTTTCGAACGTGTCCAGGTAATGCGAGCGTAACTGAGCGGATCTTGTCGTTGATGAAGCGTAAATTTGACGGACAATACGGAGAACTATAGACAAGGATCGACACCTTGATGATACTGGGTGCAATACTGTTATTGTTTCACGTTTGGGAATTCTTTATATCTGTGAGTCTTCTGATTTCCTAGTTTTAGATTTGGTGAATCTTGTGAATTTTGTGGATTTTGTGAATCTTGTGAATCTTGTGAATCTTGTGAATCTCGTGAATCTCGTGAATCTTGTGAATCCTGTGAATATTGTGAATTTTGTATAAGTGCATGTGGGGAAATTTTATAAATTTTGCAAGCTGTGACAATTTTGTCAAGTTGATTCATGTGCTCCTCGAAATTTTATAAATTTTGCACATGAGTATGACTGTAAATTCAATCAATTTTATACACTTTACAAATTTTGTCAGTTTCGTTTACGTGTGTGTCTAGAAATTTTATAACTTTTGCAAGCTATATGAGTTTTATGAATTCCGTAAATTTTGTAAAATTGAATTTCATACATTGGGCAAATTTCTTAATTTCCAAATTTTCAATGTAGCATAATGATATTAAATATTGAAAATTATTAAATTCTTAAATCTCCATATCGATAAATCATAAAATTCCTCAATCCCCAATGCCCCAAATCTTCATGCTCCATAACATCCAAATCTCCAAATTCGAAAACTCCACAAATTCCAAATCACCAAGTCCTCAATTCCCCAAATGCCCAAATCCCCAAATCCCCAAATCCCCAAATCCCCAAATCCCCAAATCCCCAAATCCCCAAATCCTCAAATTCCCAAATCAACAAATCCTCTAGTTCCCAAATCCTCAAATCCCCAAATTCCCAAATCCCCAAATCCCCAAATCCCCAAATCCTCAAATTCCCAAATCAACAAATTCTCTAGTTCCCAAATCCCCAAATCCCCAAATCCACAAATCCTTAATCCCAAAATCCCCAAATCCCCAAATCCCCTAATCCCCAAGTCCCCAAGTCCCCAAATTCCCAAATTTCCAAATACCCAAATCCCCAAATCCCCAAGTCCTCAAATTCCCAAATTCCCAAATTTCCAAATACCCAAATCCCCAAATCCCCAAATCCCCAAGTCCTCAAATTCCCAAATCCCCAAATCCTCTAGTTCCCAAATCCCCAAATCCCCAAATCCCCAAATCCCCAAATCCCCAAATTCCCAAATCCCCAAATCCCCAAATCACGAAATCCCCAAATCCCCAAATTCCCAAATCCCCAAATCCCCAAATCCCCAAATCCCCAAATCCCCAAATCCCCAAATCCCCAAATCCCCAAATCCCCAAATCCCCAAATCCCCTAATCTCTATTTCCCTAAATTTCCAAATTCCTACCCAATAAAAAGTAACCAGAAAATTTTTCCCATCAACAAATAACATATACGCCTTTTAATTACCATTTTATTCACTGATCGAGCTAAAACATTTGGGCAGCCGTGTATATATTTTACAATTAATCTTGACCCAGCTTATTTTGAATTGCTATAGGATCAATGTTTAAGCACCGTACCGGTGTTGTTCATAATCCTAGAGAGACTCATTATTAGCAGTAATTCAACTACTGTACAATCCTGTTCTAAATCATAGCTAAAGACACTTGATCCAGTAATATAATTTCACCGCAGTAGAGGAAGTCATCCAAAAACGGGACAATTTATCATCATTACGAGCTTTTCCTGTTTTCCGTACAAGACCTCGACTTTTTACAAGTTTGCGGTATTATAAAGTTGGTATATTTACGTTTTTACATTTATAATTTAGTTATAGTTTGTACATTTATAGTTTAGTTACAGTTTATACATTTATAGTTTAGTTATAGTTTATACATTTTTTATTTTATTTATAGTTCATACATTTATAGTTTAGTTACAGTTTATACATTTATATCTAGTACATTTATAGTTGGTCATTGACAGAAAAAGCCAAGTTTTATTCCCATTTCCTATGAATTCCCTGCAAGCCCTAAAAGAAGCGAATAAAAAAAACAATTTCAAAGTTTCGGAGTGAAAAGTTCTCTTATGAAATTTTCGAAGATACTTCTTGAATAATAACACTCCTTTATGGAAATTGTGTAGTTTCTTTTTTTGTGTTCGAAGTTTGAAAATTAGTCATCTTTTGCACTTTTGTTGACAAGGGTGTTAAAAATTGAATCGATAAATATTTTATTACGTTACCTTCCATAGAATACCTTGTTCTGTTTATTAAAAGTTTCACGAATTTTATTGAGTAGGAGAGAAATTTATTTTGAGGTTAAGTTTCAGTAAAATACAAATGCAAGTCGTTCGATTTGTACTCTTCGTATATCAAAATTATTTTGAGATCTGTTTGTTTATAGAAATTTGAACAATTTAAGTAATTAGTAGGGGAATCTTTTTTTAAGTAGTCAGTCTCGAAGATTTAGAGGACATTTTGTACCAAATTTCTGGACTTAAGAGATTTAAACCTTGAGAGTTTTGAAAAAGGTCTGCTATTAATAGCCATTTTTCATTTTTTCGACGAAACCTTGATTTTTGATAATTAACTAATTTTATTTCTTTTACTATCGCATACATTTGCATTTGTCCAACATATGATATACATGTACATATGTATATAACAACCGCATGACAAATTAAAAATAAAGGCAGTTGCATTAAAAAACTAACGATAAATATTATTATTTTATTCATTTCAAATATGGTTTTAAGAAATCTAAACATTGAAAATTTTGAAAAAAGTCTGTTATTAATAGTCATTTTTCATTTTCTCGATTTTATATCTTTTACTATCATATATAATTATAATAGCCCCAACATATACATATGATAAACATCATATGACAATCAGAAATAAAAGCAATTACATAAAAAAATTTTTAACAATAAAATAGAATTATTTTATTCAGTTTAAATATGGGGTAAATGAACTCAGAGAAAGAATTGAAAGTTTAAAAGCGAATAGAATATGTTTCCAATGGACGAACATCTCATTTTAGGAACACAATGTCCACAGAATAATTTTAATTTATTCCATTACCCTAGTCATTCTAACAATGAATGAGTCTCGTATATTTAACGCCGGTGAATTTACCTCGAAATTCTACAGAAGCGAAAAGTGAACAAACCCGACTGAAGGTACAACAGTAATTAAATGCCACATGCAACGGAGGTAAACAATTGTTTTAATTAATAAGTTTGTTTTCTTTAATTTTTTCTTTATTTTTCTTACTGACATGTGTCCATCAAAATTTATCTGAATTCACTCATTAATTTGTCTCAGTAATTTATTTAGGATATGTTTGTATTTGTATTAAATTGTTGCATATTAAATGATGGACTTTGAAATATTGGAAGATGACACGGTTTTATGGTATAAAAGTAGAGGGGAAGTTAAATGAAAGGAAAAGAAAGTTTAATATTGTAAATTTTTAGTATCACAAATTTAAAAAATTACTCATTCTAATTTGGAGATATAGAAATTTTTTATGTTTCATATTTTTGAGTGCAGAAACTTACAAGTGCTTTAACATTGAAATTTGGTAATTTAAAAATTTGCAATTTTGTAAAATTACAAACTTCCAAATGTAGAAATATTAAAAGTTTTACATTTCTAATGTTAAAATTGTAAATTCTCATATTTCAAAATTTCAAAATTTAGAAATTCTCAAACTTTGAAATTTACAAATTGTCAAGTTTAAAAACTTTCAAATTAACAGATTTTAAAATTTATAGCCCATCTAAAACCTTGCAAAATTACAGGTAACAAATTATCAAGGTAACAAATTATAAATTTTCTAATTTTCAAATTTACAAATCAAAGTATTTCATAATGAAATTACATAAAATTACAAATTGTCAAAATACTCTCAAATTCACAAACTTATAAATCTATAAATATTCAAACTTTTGAATGTACAAAGTTCCAACTTCAAAAGCACAAATTTCCAAACCTTCAAAGTCTACAAATTTCCAAACTCTCCAAATTACAAATTCTCAAATATGAAGTTTAGCCAAATTCCTAATAAAACTATATGAAATCATAAATTTTCAAAATTAGATGCAATATGTGCAGTAGCATAAAGTTGGTATGAAAGTTTTTGCCCGCAGTCAGCTGGGCAAAATGGCTGCCGGTGTAGAAAACTTCATGTGTGATGGAATTAGCAAAAACAATTGCAGTCGCTGTTACACAAAATCGTGTTTCCGTATGTTTGAGATGAATTATAATACGTTAACATAGTAATATCCCTCATGTGACAAAGTATTCATATATTTAACTTTAATAATTCACATGCATAACCTTAATAATTCAAATACATAACCTTAATAATACATGCTGCGAAGCCATGCAAATATTTAGTTTATATGAATAATTCTTTAGTTTCTTTATACAAATCGTTAAACTATGTTATTTGTTTGCAATTCAAGAATATGTACTCCGAGTATATTTTTTGGGATCTCTATTGGAAATTTGATACAATTCAACGGTCCTTGTTTGTCTTATGTTGTTTTGGTTAGAAGAGACAAGGACAATAGATGAGCAAACTGCGATTTCGCAATTCTTCTACATAGTTTGAAGCCAAAAAGCAATATTTTGTCATACTTTTTTTTCAGAAATATTCTTTAGACCATACTTGAGAGTTGTACAGAGGCAGATTTTGCAATTTCGCTTTAAAAAATTGTTTAAAAATGTTTCTACATACTTTCGTTCTAAGTGAAGGTTTTAAGTGAAGATAAACAAGAGTTGCTGAAATGTATCAATTTTTTATCACAAATTATGCTCCAAGTATTCTGCTACCAGACTTGACTCTAAATAAAATATACTTGTTCATTTAATTTTATCAAAAAAAATGTACATTCTTTTTCCTTTTGTTTTTATAATAAAATAGAGGAATTTCAGTTAATTTGTGGTCATTGAATCTACTTACTTCGGTGTCCTTTGTCCAAGTTTGGATCTCTCCTAAGCTTCAGTCTTCTTTTTGCGTTCACCCATGGCGCTGCAATGAAAAATATAAAGCAGTGTAAATGTTTGCTTCGTCCTATTTGCTTTGGACATCGTTTGAACACACGAAATTAGCTAAAGCAAACGAAATCATGGTTTCACGTTCGCCGAATTCAAAGTTAAAATATACTTATTTGTTATATGAAATTTCCGGGATCGCAAAAGGGTCGCAAAATTACCGTGGTGAACAATTATTTATTCAAGTGCATATTTCAGTTTAAAGTTAGTATTTATCAGATTTTAGTAATTTCATTTGTTGGGAAATTGAGAACTTTATGAATTAAAGCGATGATATAAATGCAAATTATATGAAACATAAATTTAGATGAATATTATTGAGAGAAGTATATAATTTAATAGAGATACGAATTTTTTATTGCATTTTATTACTGATAGGCATTGTCTACTTCAAATTTTTATATTTCTGACTTTCCCAGTCTTTATAGGGGTGTATTCTTAAACTTTCAAATCTGTAAATTTTCAAATGTTCAAATTATTAAATTATCAAGTTATCAAATTGTGGAAATATCAAATCATTAAATTAACACGCTATCAAGTCATAAGGTTAACAAGCTATCGTGTTATCAAGATATCAAGTTATGAAAATATATAGTTATTAAGTTATCAAGGTATCAAGTTATGAAAATATATAGTTATTAAGTTATCAAGGTATCAAGTTATCAAAGTATCAAGTTATCAAGTTATCAAGTTATCAAGTTATCAAGTTATCAAGGTATCAAGTTATCAAGGTATCAAGTTATCAAGGTAGCAAGGTATCAAGGTATCAAGTTATAAAGGTATCAAGTTATCAAAGTATCAAGGTATCAAGTTATCAAGGAATCAAGGTATCAAGTTATCAAGTTATCAAGTTATCAAGTTATCAAGTTATCAAGTTATCAAGTTATCAAGTTATCAAGGTATCAAGTTATCAAGGTAGCAAGTTATCAAGGTATCAAGTTATGAAGTTCCCAAATTATCAAGTTATCAACTTAATTATAAAGTTATGGAATATGATGAAATTATGAAATTTTTTATGTTTCTTCAATTTTCAAACTCTCATATTATCAACCAATCAAATTCAAAATTTTCTCACTATTCAACCTCCCAACTTCTCAAATTTTTAAATTCCCAAGTATCAAAATCATCACCCTCCTCAAGTTCCACATTTCTAATTCAAAAATATATGAATTTCTAAATTTCCAAATTACTCATCTTCAAGTCCTTAATTTTCAAATTCTTTTAAATGTTCAAAGTCTCAACTTTTAAGAATTATTCTCAAATTAAAAAATTGCCCACCTTCCATTCTCAAAAATATGCAATACTGTAAGTTTCTAAATCTGAAAATCTGTAAATTCCTAAATCTGAAAACCTATAAATTTCTAAATCTGAAAATCTATAAATTTCTAAATCTGTAAATCTATAAATTTATATATCTAAATATATGTAATATTCTAACTCTGAAAATCTATAAATTTTTATATGTGTAAATCTATCAATTTTTACATCTAAAACCTATAAATTTCTAAATCTAAAAATCTATAAATTTCCAAATCTGAAACTCTATAAATTTCTACATCTCAATCTCTATGAATTCCTAAATCTAAAAGTCTGTAAACCAAAAACCAAGTACTGAAGCTACCCAGCCGAATAAGTGAAACTGCTAATTATGAGTTCGCGGACACAGAAAAACCCTGCACATACATCACCTACACCTGTTAATTTCCAACAAGTTAGTTTCTAACAAAAAGTACGTCTGTTCAATATCCATATCCGACTGGTAACAAAAGAAAAGTCCTTGAAAGTTGAAAGAAGATTGAACCAGCTTTCTTTTTATAACGCAAACGCGTGACTTCCGCTTGATGTAACGTAAAGACGATTTCGTTTATATCCCCAATTCAACTCTCGATCGATGCTCGTTCTTGCAGAAAGTGAGTTAGTGTTTCCTACTCTCATTGCAAGTCCTCAAGTCTTTTTCAAGAAACTGCAAATATAACAGAAAGCCTGCCAAAATGGAAATCGAAGTTGGGAGTCAGAAGCTTCGTTCATTTTCTGAACGCTGCATAATTTTTTAAGAAACACAATTTTTAGTCAACTGCAGTTAGAAATGATAAATTTAAATTTTTACCTTTTTATAAATTTGAAATTTTAATTCTTACATTTTTATAAATTTGAAATTTTAATTTTTACCTTCTTATAAATTAAAAATTTTAATTCTTACATTTGTATAAATTAAAAATTTTAATTTTTACCTTTTTATAAATTAAAAATTTTAATTCTTACATTTGTATAAATTTGAAATTTTAGTTTTTAGGTAAATACGTAAAATTATTTTTTAAGAATAAAATTTAATTTATTCCAGTATCGTTGAAATAATTTGCTTGAATATATGTAGGGCATATGTAGAGAATATAGGTATAGAAAATGAGAGAGATAACGTTGATCGGGTATTTCAAAGCTTGCAAAGCCTTATGGATTTAATTAATAAAATATACATATATAGATTTAGTCTTATGAAATCTAATCAGAGTAATGTATTAAAAAAATCGATTAAAAGAAATCAAGATTTAAATTAATTTAATTACATATTTATTCACGTAATAAATTCATGACGTATCTGAGTTTAATATTGATTAAATACCAATCATATTTTGGTATACAAAATTTACTTTTTGATGTATTATTGATTTAATACTGATCAACTTGGTTTTAATAATGAAAGTGTTAAATTTCAATGTACTTATGCAATCAAACGTGCGAATTTATTTATTCAGTTTTAAATTAAAACATACATAATTTATGTATTGCATTAAATTATAAAAATCTTCATTATTGCATATTGTGTTATTTAATTTTTATTAAATATTCTTTTATTATTGTTACTATTCATAAAATACTAAATTGTGTAATAAACAAAATAAAATTTATTCGATTATGGCAATATGTATGTAGTGTGTAATTTTAATTTGTTTGTTTTATAGATTCAAAACATTACACATGTAATTTTACTTTATTAACACACATTCTATTTTGCACAGCTGTTAGTCAATCATATATACAAATTATTTATAATTATTTATAACAAAAGATACAAGATTTACTTATTTATAATAAAAGATACAAGATTTAATTATTTATAACAACAGATCACAAAATAAATTCAAATGTTGTCATAATAAAAAAAATTGTAACTTAACACATAATTTAACGTTTACATTTAATTTCTATTTACATTAATTAATTTCTTCGCGCGTTTAGTGGTCACATATGAATATTGAACATCAATACTTTTTTTGTTAGAAACAAATTATTATAAACGACTATCATAATAAATATATTAACGTTTTTAATGATAAGCATATTAACATTTTTAATGATAAGTATATTAATATTTTTAATGTTAATGAAATGTAACATTCTTATTTTTACATCTTAAAGTTTAAAAAGAGAGCGAACTTCTGAAATGACCTAATAAAATCGAGCCACACTCGTGACGCAACTTAAATTCAAATGCGACACGTCAGAGCAGTATTTGCAGTAAAGTTGAGTTTTATGTTCAGCTCTAATAATCTGCTAAGCGAAAAATCGTTAAATGCAAAATACACAGAATATTTAAACTCTATTTGCGTTAACATTGACGTAGAGAATAATTAACTCCTACAGACGCAACTGTTGATAAAATTATAAGGCAAAAAGTTAATTATCATAGTTCCTATAAAGTTACTAACTAAATTCGTGACCTTTCGGCGTATTTCGCGTCAAAACTCCCGCAGGAGAGTCTAAAAATTGTCACAGATCTATCAACAAATTATTTATTCAAATAATATTTATTTTAATAAATTAGGAATTGAATTATTTGCCGAATATCAATTTATACATTTATGTATAAAATTAATAGTTAAAATTTTATTTTAATCTTTACAATACTAAACTTTCTAAATGTTATAATTTTATTCTATTTCGTTTTAATTATTTATTTAAGAAAAATATCACATATTGGTATAGAAAGATAATGATAATAATATCAAAGTGGATGTAATAGATATACAAAAGATGCATATGATTCTCTAAGAGATTTCTGTATTTCTACATTTTCTTCGAAGAGAAAATATTGAACAATAAATTGTGAATGAAGGTATACTCACTCATGTCGTTATCTGCATGATGAATAACGATTTTAATGCTTTCCCCATCCACAAGACTTCCTTGACGAGCTAATTCACGATCTTCAGCTGCAACCCTGTTCACAGCAGGTGGGGGAACAACTTTAGCCGCCCCTGGAGCTGCAGATGCCAATGCCTTAATGGCGTTTATGTCCGGTCTGAAATCACAATATCAACATCTCATTTTTACTTGAACCAAGGAAAAAGATAACTAGAATCAATGGAATAATGAACTCTGCCAAAGATCAATACTTATACGTAACATGATATAGAATTATTCAATTGAATATTGCTATACAAACAGTACCGATGTATAATGCACTAACTCTCCCCAATTAAAAATACAGTAGTGAAGTAGACAAGCAAAGGGGAAAGCATAATTGAATATACAGATGTCAACCCACAAGTTTGTGCGTGAGGCTGACACAGGTATTTAGAAGAGGCTCCAATTGGTCAGAATAGAAAAATGGACGCCTCACACGTATTTTCGGCGGTATATTGACTGGGGCGGTTGCACACCAATTAGGCCAAAAACAATGACAGGCAAACATCTCGAGAGTGAGATAGTGCGAATTGCGTTCAGCAGTTGTTATCATCATTATTATTCTTATTTGCCGAAATGTAACTGGAAATGTTCACGGTGGGGAGCTTCTTTTACTTTGGGTCACGCGCCAACTCGTGGGTTGACATCTGTACGTCTCTAGTACTCTAAGGGTTAAAACTGTTTTCGGTTCCACTAGTTGTTTCAACATACTATAGAATAATGTATCAACAAACTTTTTAATCAATTTCTACCAATTTCTTCTAGTTTTGAAAGTCACGCTAGTTTCTAGTGTTCCGAGTAATTCATTCGCAGACTTGACATTCGTTAATGGAATACTTATAGTGAGTTATAATCTTCGGATGCAATGCATTCTTGTAGTTCATCGCTGTGTAATTTTACTTAGGAAGAAAAAGACGACGCAACGCTATGTTAATATTTTATAAATAATCAAAGTTATCGACAGTGAAAGTGGTTTTCGCTCTTCTTTGAAATAATATTTAATTTTCTTTATGCTATATCAATAATTCTTTTAGATTATTTATTATCTACTTGTTACTACTTGCATTCGAATATCTAACATCTTAATGTAATTTAATGATTTGAGCATATTTGAACTATCATCAAGTAATTTTACGCTGAATCGTAAAATATACAATAATTACCGTCGATTAGCTATAATCGACGATAATAATATAGATGTATCTTTATTGATCGACTATAATTTTACCATTAAATGTTCTCCTAATTACAACAGTAATTAACATCAATTAATTATGAATCCGTAAAAGTTGGAAAGGTCTAATACGAGACCGCAATTATGCAAATAGAAAGCAAAGATCCATTAAAGTGACACGCTAAGAATACTAAGATCATTCATATTTTAATTTATGTATCGTAATTATACTTCTTCACTGACAAATGTAGAAGTATACATTTATATCAATTAACAATGTTAGTTTATTTGTTCATTTGCCATGAAAATTATTAAAATATTATTAAAAAAGAGTACTTTAATACATGATGTCAATTGTGAACGATTAATATACTTGTTAGATAAGTTTTTTCATTGTATAAATTACATATTTATTAAATAAATAATACATTTAAAAATATATATTTGATACATGCATTTATTCGATATATGAAAGTTAACTATATGTAATAATAATAGGATGAACTGTATATTAACTATATTTAATAAAAATGTGGTAAACTATATGTTTGTATAATAATAGCATGATTAACTATATGTTAACTGTATTATCATTATTATTAATACGTATTAAATATTATTATTATCATTATTAAATATGTTACCTATATGTTAAGTGTATTTAATTATTCTATAGTTAACTATGTGTTAACTACAGTTTAACTATATTTGCCACGCCATCTTTGCCCAAAATGATCTCCAGGCCATTCGTTGTTTTGACTAAAAATTGATATATTGTCACACAATATGTCATTACATCATCAATCCATAAGTAATTAGCTTGTTTAGAGTACATAGTTGTGACACCGTGTACCATTTATGGTACACGTGGCGCTGCGATCATTTCGATTGTGAAAGTCAATCAGTTCGGAAATTTTCAATTAGTAAAGGGAACCAGTTGTATTCGGAATTGTTAAGTACAATGCAAGGGAAATAGAATATCTAACAAAAGAGGCGGTTGGTATATATATGCAGAGAAAACATTCTTTGTTTTTCATTTGTTTCTGTTAGAAAACATGTTTCTATTGTTGCCTTTCATTAGTTTATTCTTTCATCTTTTAATTTAAAACAGTAAAACAGTATGGTACTAAAGTAGCAAGGCAAAGAACTAAAAGAGTTGTAACGTTTTGCAACGATTGCCCGAATAAGCCATTTCTATGCATTCCTTGCTTTAAAAAAATCAACCATTACTTGAAATTCATAACTATTGTACATATAACAAATAAACAAATTTATGTGCTTTGTTCTATACTGCATTTTGTTTAATGTCTCATTCTTTTAGTGGAAATATATTTTATAGAATTAAATTTGTCATAAAACATATGTTTTTGGTGGATTAAATGAATATGTCTGCGTGTACCAGTTATGGTACACGTGGCCTGCAGATCAAGTTTGACGTGTACCACAAATGGTACACGTGGCACGGAACGTGTTAACATGACAACCACATTAATTTATAACCCATATATTTCTAACCTCAATTTTCCTTAGAAATAGCATAACATCTTTCATTCTCCCATCTGAACTTAGTTCTGCATCCAAAATCACCTTGTTATGACCGATTTCGCTACATGTTGCGGAACACCATAGTGGATATACACTTCGGTATCCAATTCGGAACTTTTCGAAACAGAACAACAATGGATATAGTTCTGTGGAATTTCGTTTAATTCCAGAACGCAATCGTAATTATGGTCGAACGTTTTGCCCGTTTCATGGTAACATTGAATTAGCATAGGGAAAACATACCACTTTAGGGTAACTGTTGTACTCTTTCTCTATCTCTCTCCCTCTCTTTCTGTCTTCCCCGCTATTTCCCTCTCGTAATCCTAATTAATCTAGCTCTCTTGACTGAAGTGGTTGAAACGACCTGCCTGCTTTAAAACGCTTCTGCCACAGCCGAGAAGATCGAGTGGCTTAAGAAGATCATGCTCGAAAATCGCTGAATTAAGTGAAACAAAGTATTTCACGTGGTTTCTGCTCGACCTGCGAGTTTTCGCTAATCGATACGACCGATTTGAATACGTCCACGCGAATAAAGGGAACTTCTGGTAGTTTTTAAGCATCGTTGAAACATCGCACAAACTATAATCAGCAGATTATTACAATACAAAAAAATTATTATTTTTTTTTCTTTCTTCAGTGCTGTGTATTAATCGCTAATTTCTTATTTCAATTTTGTAGTAGTTACAATTAAGTTTGTTGTTTAGTTTTGTATTAATTGAATGATTTGGCAAAGATTATTATTATTATTCGTAATTATTATTCAGAATTTTATTCACAATTTTATTCATAATTATTATTCAGAATTTTATTCACAATATTATTCACAATATTATTCACAATTATTACTCACAGTAATAATTCATTATTATTATTATTTTAACATTATTACTGTACAAAAAGCTTAACTTTGGTTTATTAAAAATTCCAAGAATAATTAATTCATTTATTAATGCATTTCGATTAACATTTTCACAATTTTATGTCAATTATTATAGTTGGCTAATTGTAAATAATTCTTGCTACATTTATTACCACAGTTTAGAAATGTTTTTGTTTAGAATTATTATACAGGTCATTATGCTTACGAGGTATCCTAACCTACAAATTCATAATAATTCGAATATTTCTTTAATTCATATAAATATGTGATGTATTTGCATATTAAATATCTGCAATTCTTTACTTTTTATACTATACATTCTATACATTGACATATTATATGCTTGAAATTATTTAACATGTATATTATACATATATCTTATATGTATACATAACCTGTAATATCTTATTCTATATATATATTTGCAATATACTACAGTATTTTATATTTAATTTCATTTTCCAATGAATACAGCTAATTTATTATCAGTAGTTTAAATTCAATACATTTCTACATTACAAAAGAACATAATCTCGAAATGATTGTCATTTTAAACAGTTTCCTAAAACTAACCTATTCATTCATAATAATTCAAACAATGTCATTAAAAATAAAAGTATTAAAAATCTACTGAAAAATTACTATAAAATGTATGAAATTAATTATCTAATCAACGTATCAATATACAGAAATAAATGTTTCAAAAATTATTAAGATTATTAAGAATTTTTTGAGTTATTAAAATTATCAGAAATTAGTACAGTAGTCATGCAAAAATAAGACAGAATGTTAATGATATTTGAAATGGTATTTCATAAGTGTCCATTCGTGTCACAGAATTAAATAGGTGTTGATACAATCGACGTGCGACTGCATATCGATTTCTCCTACTAAATAAATCATCGCCGACTGCAAATTGCGAGATCGTGGGTTCAATAAATTATGCAAGATATCGTCAGCCACGGTGACTAATTTAATTCAACGTAACACGAGATTTCTCGGTGAGCAAGAAACGTCGTCATCTTTGAGACTAATAACTAACGTCGTAATTCGTAACCGTCTCAACTTAATGAAAATCGAGAAACTGGTTCGTCTTCGAGATTAATAAGAGCCTTGTTAGGAACGTGGGCCGAGAATTCACAGAAATTCGACCTGGAACTGTGATAATAATACAAACCGAGGAAAACAGCGTGTATATAGTTATAATACATATATTCATATATCTTCGCGAAAGATTGCGTATATAGGTGTGGCATTAATTATTTCTGTAGTGACGGAAACCTGGTGTTTGCGATCTACTTCAATTTTTGCTGCTTCCGCGAGCAAAACGCGTCCTTAATACCGAAGGGAGCGGTGGAAGGGGTTGACAAGGGTGAACAACCAGCAAATATGCTGGCAATTTATGTCCTTGACTCGATTTCAGGGAATTATATTTCTTTGGACAATTTCCACCCTTGCTGGAACATGATTTAACATACTGGCTGATATACATAAGTACTTGATTCGCTTTTGTTCACAGGTCAACAGGAATAGTATACATTAGTGTATATTTTAGAAGATGACAGTAGGAACTATTTTGTGGATACATTTTGTTATGAATTTTCGAATTAGGTTTCTGAAGTTTTAAATATACATATAAGGTATTAGAAGACAAGTTTTTTAAGTTAGAAAATTTAGAAATTTTTTATTTTTTAAATTGCCGAGTGCATTAATATACTGGTTTACAAATTTTTAAAGTTCTGGATTCTCAAATTTTGAAATATTAGAATTCCGAAATTTCTAAATTTCCAAGTTTCCAAATTTCCGAATTTCCAAGTTTCCAAGTTTCCAAATTTGGAAAAATTTCCAAGTTTCCCAGTTCTGAAATTCTCTAGTTACTAAATTCTCTAGTTACTAAATTCTCTAATTACTAAATTCCCTAGTTCCCAAATTCCTTAGTTCCCAAATTTCCTAGTTCCCAAATTCCCTAGTTCCCCAATTCCCTAGTTCCCAAATTCTCTAGTTCCCGAATTCCCTAGTCCCCAAATTCCCAATTTTCCAATTTCTAACTTTCCAAATTTCCAATATCTTGAGGACTCAGGTTTCCAAACTCCAATATTCCCAGGTTCCGAAACTTTAAATTGTAAATTCTCTAGTTTTTAAATTGTGAAATCACTAAATTCTTAAATTCTCAAATTCTTAAATTCTCCAATTCTCAAATTCTCAAATTCTCAAATTCTTAAATTCTCAAATCCTCAAATTTTGAAATTTCTAAATTTCCAAATCTACAAATTCTAAAATTTCAAAATTACAAAATTCTCAGATTTCCAAATTCCAAGATTTCCAAATTTTCACTTACAACTTCCGTAATTTCTAAATTCTCTAGTTCACAGATTTTATAAATTTTGAAATTCTATAATAATCAAATTTCCATATTTTTGAATTCCCAAATTCACCAATAATGTAAAGGGGTGAAAGTATTGGAAGATCGAATATAATCACCATTAATTTATTTAAAGGTTAAAATTATCTGCAAAGCGTTACAAAAATTGGCTGTTGAATTAACTACATTAATTCGTAGAATTAGAATTAAGTTTTAAGGAGTCAGGAGACATTATTTAATTCTTCACTGTATTGTCGACATTCTACATAAAATAACTTTTTAATGTTCTCAGGTATCAATAAGCTACATACCTGTATTTCATTTCTATTATTGTTACGGATAGAGCTGGCCAATTGAGGCATTTCAGAGCATGGGATGAGAATTTAAAGATAAACATAAGATTTAATGAATTTAGCGGGGTTTTCGGGGACGACTGGTCAAAAGCAGCAGGCATGGCGAGTTTCCATGCCTCGAAGCCCTACGTGCACGGGGAAACCTGTGGCCGTATTCGTCGAACACCATGAGTGTCTCGGCATGAAAAACACCATCGTAGCACCGGGGGTAACCAATCCGCCCGGGAGTGGTGGTGCTCACCAAAACACCGAGGGCCACTCCGCTCGGGAGAGGTGAGAACCCGGGCGGGGGCGAGCTTGCTTGCCCTGCGCTCCGGCTAGCTGTCTGCGGGATCGGTCGCACTCGAAGACGATAGATAATTAATTTTTCTAAGAAATGTACACGTGCGTGGTGCACGTGGCAAGGGCACGTGGCAAAAGTGGCACGTGGCACATGCTCTGAAGTTCCAAGAAAATGCTAATTAATAAGTATTTGATCCACCGCGAAATGCCGGCGAACCCAGGTGCGCACTTCGGCAGAAAAGAAAGGCACTCTTCGGCGACGTCTCCTGATGCGTAATTTTCGAGAAACGAGTACAAAGGCGCGGACCGCTCCGTTTGACGGCGGGTACCGGCAAGTGCCGGCGCGACATCGGTATCGGCGCGCGGCGTGGCGGCGCGGCGGCTCGGCCGCAAAGGGCGGGCGGCATCGCGAGGATCGGTCGTAGAGGGATGACCGCGAAGCCAAGGTCGACGGAGGGCACGTGGCAGATTTCGAAGAAATCGGGTGGTTGCTAGGAGACGTCGTAGGGGAGTGAAACGTATAAAATAGGCGAGGGCACCGGGCCCGCACTTCACTTCACTTCGATTCATTCTCTTATATTTGTTGCTACGCGCTTCTTTCTTTCTATTTGTGGTTACGAGGCTTCACTTATAACTTGTCACTACGGGACATACTGGTTGTCATTACGGACTTTACTTGTATTTTGCAAAGACTTTCGTTGCGGGATCAAGTATTTCGGCTTTGATTGTAATATTGATGTCACTCGCAGACTAAATTATAATACGTGTGTTATATAATAATTGAAATAAACTGTGCGTATTCACCGTCGAAAAATTGAGTTGTTCTGATACAATTTTTGGTGCCGAAACCCGGGACACTTTGACCGGACAGACGGTGTTTGACGCGATATCGTGATTTGTGTGGAAGTGCGAGTGACACACAAAGTGAACTTTACTCGAGACAATGGTACGAGGAAAACGAGCAGCAGCCCAGCAGTCAGGGAAGCAGCCAGCGGCCAAGCGGGGCAGACCAGCGAAGGCGAGAGCATTGGCAGATCCAGGACCAGGACCGGCAACCATGGAGGACAACGATTCTGCGGGGCCTTCCAGGGCACCGTCTCCCATCCTACCTGTCATCCGACAGGGGCGTCGGGCAACAAGGACCACTGGGAACCAGCGGCAGCAGGAGCTGCCAGGAGGCAGCGGTCGCGGAGCAGGATGGCAGCGACCCACGGAGGCGAGCATCCCATCCGCAGCCGACGAGGACACGGACTTCTCCGACGAGGCGGAGGAAATCCAGGGCAGCGAGGACGACAGGGCAACGCATCAGCCATGGAGCAACAGCACCGCGTTACCAGTAAGGCGTCAGCGAAACGTGAGTGAGCAATCCTTTATTGACCCGGCTGATCGACTATCCGCGGCTATCGAACGTACGTTAGCGGCGGTACGTGAAGCGTCGCTCGCAGGGGAAGGAAGTTCGCGATTAGTAAATCGTCTCACAACCGCGAAAGCGTTACCTAGCTTCTCCGGTGATCGCTTAGAATGGTTACACTTTAAGGAGGCATATATATTGTCATCCGAATCGGGCGGATACTCGGACCGCGAAAACATTGCACGATTGTTCGATGCCCTAAAGGGCGAGGCACGCGACGTGGTTAAAACTTTGCTCGCGAGCAGCCGCGACGCGGACACAATAATAAAGACGTTAGAGTTACATTTCGGGAATAAACGGGCCGCTGCCGAGAAAATCGTCGCGGAGTTAAAGACATTACCGGAGATAGATTCGGGGAGAATTTCGCTCGTACAATTCGCGACGAAGTTACGCAGTGCAGTGGTAGCGTTTAAAACGTTTAGGTTGTTGGGGTACCTGCACAGCCCCGAACTAGTAAAATCCGTGGGACATAAGATACCGATAGCATTGCGATATGCATATAACCGGTACGCCGTAAGCGTTAGAGAAGAGAAATCGGAACTCGAGAAACTCGCGGATTTCATATACGCGGAAGCCGAATTAGCTACGGAAGCCGGGATTTTTGATATCGATTTCACGACGGAACGACCGACACAAAGGGTAGATCGCGGCGCGTTCGGTGGATCGCGGCGGCCGTCGGCGAAAACGGCTGTGGTATGCGTGGCAGAACGGCGAGATAGGCGCGTAGAAACAAACGCGACTGAAACTCGAAAATGCGCGTTTTGCAAAAAGGATAATCACCCGTCGCCGAAATGCCTCTTCTTTGCCCGCGAGCCCGTGAGTAAGCGCTGGGACCTCGTGAAAAAGTACAACCTATGCTTCGGGTGTTTGAGGCCCGGTCATTCAAGAAATGATTGCAAGAGTGAGATGTGTAAGGTCTGCAAGAGGCAGCATCACATCCTGTTGCATAAATATGTCGACGCAAATAGTGCGGAAAATGAATCTCAGCGCGGGGCGATATCCGGGGGAGAGAGTGCGTCGGGCAGGGCATACGTCGCGAGCGACAACAGGTCGGGGGAAAATCGCGGTTCCATAGATAGTTGACTAGACGGGCAAAGCGTATTGCTGAAAATTATAGCGGTACGCGCGGGTGGGCCGAAGCGAACAATAGATACATTCGCGTTACTAGACGAGGGTTCCACGGTCACCCTGATAGACGATAGGCTGGCGCGAGATCTAGGGGTAAAGGGTTCGCGAATAGACGTGTCTATAAAAGGAATAGGCGAAGGAGAAATTCGATTAGAGAATAGCAAAAAAGTAGATTTTGACGTGGAAGGGATCTTCGGCACGCACCGGATCCGCGGAGCGATAACCGTCAAAAATCTGAAGTTTCCCACACAGTCGATCAGCCGGGACATTATTGCGCGGGTACACGGTGCCGCCAAAGACGTGGAGATCCGACCGTACCACGGAGCACGAGTAGAATTATTAATCGGTCAAGACAATTGGGACCTAATCGTAACACGGGAACTGCGCGAGATAATAGGTACAGATTTGGCGGTTTCGCGCTCCCGTCTTGGATGGACCGTGCATGGGTCCGCAAAATGCTCCTCACGCGCGGTATACAAAATAGATGTAAGCGAATACCAATGTACAGGGGAGGCTCTGACTTCTTTAGACGACTTAGTAAAGGGTTATTTCGCGCTAGAATATACCGGAATAAAGGATAGCGTCGCGTGTAAAGGCGAGCAGGATCGCGCGTTGCGGATACTAGAGGAAACTAGTTCGCGTAAGGGAAAAATCTGGGAAACGGGCCTCTTATGGAAGGACGATCACGCGCCGAGCACGAACGGTTTGTCTACTGCGCGGAAAAGGTTAGAATTATTAGAACGAAGGTTAGATCGCGATCCCGAATATGCACGTTTATATTACCAGGAAATGCAGCGTTTTCTGGACCAGGGTTACGCTCAAAGGGTTGAGAACACGTTAGAGCGGGCTAGGACGTGGTATCTACCGCACTTCGGAGTGCGAAACGTAAACAAGCCAAATAAAGTTCGACTAGTTTTCGATGCCGCGGCAAAAACCGGAGGAATAAGTTTAAACGACCAGCTGATGTCAGGTCCGGACCTATTAAAATCATTGCCGGGAATATTAATTCGGTTTAGACAATACGCGGTCGCGGTGAAGGCGGACATTTCAGATATGTTCCTACGCGTGCAAATTCGGGAAAGCGATCGTGGTGCGCAGAGATTCCTATGGCGAGGAAAAGACAGGAATAGAGAACCGGACATTTACGAGATGTCGACGTTAATCTTCGGCGCCAAATCATCCCCGTGTAGCGCGATCTACGTCAAAGATAAGAATGCGAAAGACTGTAATGAAGCTCACCCGGAGGCAGTTAGAAGTATTATTAATGATAGCTATATGGACGATTTCTTATCGAGTCGAAGAACCGTGCGCGAAGCGGCAGAGCTCGTTCGGGATGTAATCGCGATAAACGCGCGAGCGAATTTCGCCATGCATGGTTGGGCGAGCAACAAGGCGGAGGCCTTGCGAAATTCCGTCGATCACGGGCAACGGTTAGAGCAGGGCGACATGCGGTTAGGCGACCGAGGGGGAGAGAGGGTCCTCGGTCTTTTCTGGGACACACAGACTGACGAACTCAAATTCAATGTCGAGTTAAAGAATATACCGAAAGAAATCCTGCTAGGCGAAAAGAAGCCCACCAAACGAGAGTTCTTACGCGTTATCATGTCGGTTTTCGATCCGCTCGGTATCCTCGCGCCGTTCACGTTAAAGTCAAAAATCATCATGCAGGAAATATGGCGAAGCGGTATAAATTGGGATGACCCACTACGGGAGGAAGATTTTGTCCGTTGGCGCAAGTGGGTGTCCACGATAGACAGGGTAAAAGAATGCCGGATGCCGAGGTGTTACGGGGTAACGGAATCGCGGGAGTCAGAAGCGCAACTCCACGTGTTTTGCGACGCGAGCTTAACGGCTTACGCGGCGGTAGCCTATCTGCGGTTCGAAAACGAAAATGAGTCTGAATCCGCGCACGTTTCCTTGATCATGGCCAAAAGCAGAGTCGCGCCGTTAAAACCGTTGACAATACCGCGATTAGAGTTACAGGCGGCCTTGATGGGGACAAGACTCGCGACGTTCGTAGAAAAGGAGCTAGACATTAAAATTAGTAGACGAGTTTTTTGGTCAGATTCGACTACCGTGATTTCGTGGATCAGATCGGAGCCGCGGACGCGTCAAGTATTCGTAGCGAACCGTTTAGGAGAGATCGGGGAAAACACGCGGACGACGGAGTGGCGGTGGGTTCCGACCGGTCAGAATCCCGCGGACGACGCGACGCGCTTCGAAAATAGCTTCGAATTTATAAGCCCGCGATGGTTTGAAGGCCCGGAATTTTTGCGACGTCCGGAATCCGAATGGCCGATAGAAAAAACGTTGACCGCGAAAGAGAAGGCGACAATCGACGGATTGGAGCAGCGGAAAGCGTGCGTCTACGTGGCGGCGACGGTAAAAGCAGAATTTTCGCTACCGATAAGATTGATGGGTTGGCGCGGTCTTCTCGTCATCGCGCGACGAGTACACGCGATCGTCGGTCGTTGGAAGGGGAAGAACACCGTGAAAGAACCGTTGGAAATAGTTCAGATAGGGGAACAATATTGGTACCGCGTTATCCAGGAAGAATATTTCGGAGCTGAGATAGTTGCGTTGAGAAACGGCCGTAATATGAACAAGGGAAGTAAAATCGCCGGTTTAAATCCATACGTAGACGAACAGGGAATTTTGAGGGCAAACGGGCGCGTAACGGCAACGGGACTTGAGGGCTTTGACAACCGACCAATCATACTTGAGGGTCGACACCCCGCGACAAAATTACTAATTGCAGAATATCATCGGAAGTTCTATCACGCGAGTAGCGACGCGGTAGTCAACGAATTAAGGCAAAAATACCATATAATCGGTCTCCGACGCGTTTTACGTTCGCTCATAAGTAGGTGTATTGTATGTCGTATACGGCGAGGCAGGCCACAGAACCCGCTGATGTCCGCGCTACCGGTCGGGCGTGTAGCGTTTCGGCAGAGACCCTTTACACACTGTGGGGTCGACTATTTCGGACCATTGATGGTAAAGATCGGGCGGCGAAGAGAGAAACGTTGGGGAGTGTTGTTTACGTGTCTCACGACAAGGGCCATCCACTTAGAGATCGCGCATTCGCTAAGTGCTAGTTCGGCCATAATGGCATTACAAAGACTCGCGGCGCGAAGAGGCACACCGCAGGTGGTCTACAGCGACAATGGGACGAACTTTCGGGGCGCGGACAAGGAGCTGAAAGACGCGACCGCGAGTATGGACCGAGCTAAGATCGAGGAATACGCATTGTCAAAACGTGTGAAGTGGGTTTTCAACCCCCCTGACGCACCGCATATGGGTGGGGCGTGGGAACGATTGATTAGGTCGGTAAAAACCGCGTTAAACGTGATCTTAAGGGAACAAGCACCCTCCGAAGAAGTTCTTTCTACGCTCTTTGCCGAAGCCGAACATTCGGTAAACTCGCGGCCGCTCACGCACGTGTCGTTAGACCCTCGCGATAAAGAGGCACTGACGCCAAATCATTTCCTGATAGGATCGTCCTCGGGTGAGATTCAGCTAGGTAGATATGATCTTCAAAATGTATGTTTGCGAAAACAGTGGCGAACAGCGCAGAGTTTCGCAGAGGCGTTTTGGAAACGATGGTTGCGCGAATATTTACCTACGCTCGTACCGCGTAAGAAATGGACCGAAAAGGAAAATCCCTTAGAAGTAGGCGATATAGTGTTGATCGTAGATTTACAAGCACCGCGAAATAGTTGGCGAAAAGGGACCGTTACACGAGTATTTCCCGGTGTAGATAAAGAAGTCAGAGTGGCCGAGGTGCGCACACGAACGGGTGATTTTATACGTCCGACACGAAAACTAATAAAACTACTAGGAATAAATGAGGTACAAAATTAAATGAATTTTGTACGAGGGGGAGGATTGTTACGGATAGAGCTGGCCAATTGAGGCATTTCAGAGCATGGGATGAGAATTTAAAGATAAACATAAGATTTAATGAATTTAGCGGGGTTTTCGGGGACGACTGGTCAAAAGCAGCAGGCATGGCGAGTTTCCATGCCTCGAAGCCCTACGTGCACGGGGAAACCTGTGGCCGTATTCGTCGAACACCATGAGTGTCTCGGCATGAAAAACACCATCGTAGCACCGGGGGTAACCAATCCGCCCGGGAGTGGTGGTGCTCACCAAAACACCGAGGGCCACTCCGCTCGGGAGAGGTGAGAACCCGGGCGGGGGCGAGCTTGCTTGCCCTGCGCTCCGGCTAGCTGTCTGCGGGATCGGTCGCACTCGAAGACGATAGATAATTAATTTTTCTAAGAAATGTACACGTGCGTGGTGCACGTGGCAAGGGCACGTGGCAAAAGTGGCACGTGGCACATGCTCTGAAGTTCCAAGAAAATGCTAATTAATAAGTATTTGATCCACCGCGAAATGCCGGCGAACCCAGGTGCGCACTTCGGCAGAAAAGAAAGGCACTCTTCGGCGACGTCTCCTGATGCGTAATTTTCGAGAAACGAGTACAAAGGCGCG
This sequence comes from Megachile rotundata, assembly GCF_050947335.1. Lineage (NCBI taxonomy): Eukaryota > Metazoa > Arthropoda > Insecta > Hymenoptera > Megachilidae > Megachile > Megachile rotundata. Next base: position 6,869,038 of record NC_134987.1, on the reverse strand, counting down.
GACCGCTCCGTTTGACGGCGGGTACCGGCAAGTGCCGGCGCGACATCGGTATCGGCGCGCGGCGTGGCGGCGCGGCGGCTCGGCCGCAAAGGGCGGGCGGCATCGCGAGGATCGGTCGTAGAGGGATGACCGCGAAGCCAAGGTCGACGGAGGGCACGTGGCAGATTTCGAAGAAATCGGGTGGTTGCTAGGAGACGTCGTAGGGGAGTGAAACGTATAAAATAGGCGAGGGCACCGGGCCCGCACTTCACTTCACTTCGATTCATTCTCTTATATTTGTTGCTACGCGCTTCTTTCTTTCTATTTGTGGTTACGAGGCTTCACTTATAACTTGTCACTACGGGACATACTGGTTGTCATTACGGACTTTACTTGTATTTTGCAAAGACTTTCGTTGCGGGATCAAGTATTTCGGCTTTGATTGTAATATTGATGTCACTCGCAGACTAAATTATAATACGTGTGTTATATAATAATTGAAATAAACTGTGCGTATTCACCGTCGAAAAATTGAGTTGTTCTGATACAATTATAATTATGTCTATCTTTTCTAATTAAATTTTTCTCTTTAAAGTTCATGTAACGTTGCAAAATATCATTTATACAATTTTATTTGAATTCTATATAATTTATTATATATTCATATAAAATAAGATGCTAAAAAATTGTTTACTGTAATTTTTTTATTATTTTTGTTTTGAAAGTTCAAAAATGTAATTTTTCATTTTATAAGCTGACTTATACCTTTTTTTATAAATTATTAAAGTCTTGCAACAAACGGTTCTACTGTACTAAAAATGTTCTGAAAGTACTTGAAAAATGCAATTTCAATAAAATTGCACTTATATTTTTCACACGTTCTTTTAACGTATTTCATAAAGTATCTCCCCAATGTTTCTCTTCAATAATCTCCCTAAAATCCCTGAAATTTATCTCGCTTCATACGTTGTAACACGTTTCCATAAACATAACTCGATTTTTCCATTCTCCCATTTAATCCCTAATCCACTTAACCGTACACTTTTTCATATGATTTATATTACAAATTTAATGTTCCTAAAAACACAATATTCAACAAACACAGCGAAAATTTTTATAACAGCATGAAACGACTCAAGTTCAACGCGTACTTGAAACATGAATATTTGATCAAAATCATAAAAAGGCTACTATATCTTGTCGTTCCACACGAAACAGTTCGAAGAGATGTAAAAATTGTTTACGACCTGACACAGAAACTCGGACTAGGAATACATGATAAAACAAAGTTCAAAGAGAATTGCAAAACACAGTATCTCATGGGAAAATTAATGCATTCAAAATAAACTCATGAAACCTTATTCGATTGAAAATAAACTTCGGTTCACTTTGAAGCACGGTGTAACTCGAAAACGAGTTATTTCTTTGTCTTATTTTTTCACAGAGGAAATATTGCATAGGAAACTACGTGAAATTGGAAAAAGAATATCGACTTGCAAATTTTTCATCAAACGAAAATGCAGGCAACAGCGTTTCTTAACCTCGTTTGTTAATTTTCTTAAAAATAAAATATTTCAGTGAAAATGCAATAAGATACAATTTTATGAGATATATAAATAAATCAAATAATTTGTAAAATATTCTCGTTTATAAATTACATATCTGTATTTCATTAGTATTGAGATATTTCAATAGTATTTATTAGTAAAATTCACAGTTAGTAAATTAAAAAATTAAGGTTTATTTTGTGAATGTTGATATGTCATATGTGATGAATCACATATCAAGTGCATAAGGATGCACAGTCTATTACTCATTGAATTTCTATCATTTATGTTCGTTGTGGCATAACTTTGCAGATCTTTTGAAAAATTTTCATAGTTCATAGTAGTAAGGGATTTTAACACTAAACCTACTAGTCTATGTACTTAATTCGTAATTAAAAGTGAAACTGAAAAATAACTAAACAAACGACAAAACATAAATTAGTACATTCATTCTTCATATCGATATAAATCAATACAGATTTCAAGAGATTCAACAAATTGTATAATTTATAATAAGAAATTTATGGAACAGTCATTTTGGTTTGGTGTTAAAACCAAATTCCATAGTTCTAATAAAACTAAATTCCATCGGTCAAAGGCTAATAAATTTTTGATAGAGTTTGATGTGCATTGGAAACTGTTAAATGTATAGTACTTACAATTGAGAGCCTCTTCGCCTAGTTCGTCGTTCCTCGTCAGGAACTAATACAGGTTGTGCTGGTGGAACCACTGGCACAGAGGATGCTTCCAAGTTCATCATACTTTCATCTTCAGCACCGACTTCGTATGGCATCACCGGCTTCACTGCCCTAAACGATGATCTTCGAGATGTTGGTCTTTCCTCGGGTTTCCTGCCACCTGTCAACAGAACATTTTATTCCGATCAATTCTTGCTACTGTGTTATGTAATAAGAGAAATTTCAAACTTATAGGATTATTTATCTGCTACTTGTCTTATTTAGCTATTAATATTAAAGTTAGAGTACTTAGAATTTATGGAAATGAAGATATTATTGCAACTTAATGAATGATAATTTTTAAATAGATTGTTTATAAAGTTATTATGATTGTATAATCACAGTGGTTATAGTAAATGTTCATAGTAAATGAATTAATAAAATAATATTAATGAAATGAAAATATTATTGCAATTTAATGAATAATAGTTTTGAAGTAGATTGTTTATAAAGTTTATGTAGTTACGTAATCACGGTGTTCATAGTAAGTAAATTAATAAAATAATATTAATGAAATGAAAATATTATTGCAACTTAATGAATGATAGTTTTGAAGTAGATTGTTTATAAAGTTTATGTAGTTATGTAATCACGGTGTTCATAGTAAGTGTAAGATAAGTAAGTCTAAGTAAGTCTATTATACATATAATTGTTATGACTTTATAAACAATCTACTTAACAATTATTCATTAAGTTGCAATAATATTTTCCTTTCTATAAATTCACTAAGTAATCTAATAACTTTGACAATAGTTATTAATATTATTTTACTAAATGTATTACTTTAATAATTGTATAATCATAATAATTATATGATTACAATATTCACAATGAATATAAGATCATAATAATTATACTCATGCTTATTGTATATAATTATACACATGTATATAAAATAATTATCACATGTTCATAATAAATATGAAATCACAGTAATTTAAACACAAAAATATGAAAAAAATGATACTAGAGATTTTAAACCGAATGTATAACAACAAATAAATTATTTCTGAAGTATAAAGTATAAATAACGTTTATCAGGCTAATCAAAACGACAGAGAGACAGTCAGGCCAGATATGAGGCTTAAGGGAGAAGAGTTTATCGACGACCTAGATAACGTAATTGGTGGAAACAGTCGTACAAGAGTAAGAATGGAGTACAAAATCCTATCCTAGCAACCCAATTACCCGATTCTTCTTCCATTATTTATCCCTTTTATCCCTTAAGGAATCGCAAACTTCAGGAAGACAATCATGCCTTCAATCTTTGTTAAGTTTTATCTGATAACTGTGAAACAAATAAAAATTCCGAATGGAATAATAGCTTTAAAATATTTGTAATTATAAAAATTCATTAAATCGTCGATGGGGATGAAAAACATAAACTATTTTGATATAATGATTTAATTTGCTATTTTAAATTATGTGTAGATGTATCTAAAATTTTTATTTTAATAGTATTTATATATTTTAATGATATCTTGTATTAAAACAGAATTTTACATTGCACTAAATTATTATAATATAGTATATGTGCTACATACTAAAATGAAGATATCAATGATTAAATTTTATTAACTGATTAAATTCTTGTGACATAAAATTTATTTATTACTTATATAGAATATTCAATATCTTTTAATTTTTATTTTTTAATAACATGAAATAATTAGCAATTCTCATGGCACGAAATTGACGTAATACTGTTTTGACGTAAATGTTACTATTTATAGCGAAAGCATACTAAATATCTCTCTACGATACCAATTTCTGAGAAATGATTCTAACGTTTCGTCAACGTTACGTTGAACATCATTAGGGACCTAAGGGGTTACTGATATTACTACTTAGCGTTTAACTAGTGTTAAGCATCTTTCCACCTGAAAATTCATGTTGCATTAACGAAGAAGATGCTTCACTTAGCGCAAACTTCTAAAACGCTACCCTAAATCTGCCTAATCATTTCCCATTTCTGAATAGTACACGGAACAATTTATCCACTATCTAAAATTACTATTTTTTAGTGTTGGAATCAGATAATTTTTCTAAATTTTTTAACAAAGAACCTGTAGCCAAATTTTTAAATATATCTCATAGTTCAATTTTCACTTACAAGTAAAAGTAAAGCTTCCCCCATCAGTTATACAGCAAAAAATAATTATTCCTTCCATAAATCGATGTTCCATAATCTCGCAAAATTTCATCATAATTGGTATCCTCGGATTACCAGGTTTACTTTATAATAATTTATGAATTTCTCGTGGGTGGTGAATTTGAAAACGCTAGCAGAATCATGTTCAGTAACCTTAATATAACTACGTGCACAGAGGATAGTACAATATTCTATAATCATATACCGACTCCGTGCACCTACAACGAAAGGTTAATTATCCCCGGATTTTATTCAGCGATCGAACGAAATTCCATTATAATCTAGAAGCAAATTGTGTTGAAAATATATGTCAGAGTCTCGATTACAAAGTACGTAACATGTCGACAAATTAATTAGAACAACGTTCACCTCGTTACACCGTGTTTCAACCATTAGAGATCAAAGTTTTAGTTTGAGATTCAACCAAAATGAAACGAAGTTAGGCATGGTCCGGCCTTGTGGACACGGATATGGTCGACTGGAAACTGTTCATTCTGAAGGAAGTTAAACTTAATTACACGTTTGTAGGTCTTTCGTTCTGCTGTAAGGCTCGAATGAATGGCCTTCTGTAACTATTCTGTAGTTAAACGCGCGATTGAGGCTAAAACTACTGCAGTTGCTTCTAGTGACAAATGTTATAGGGGTAAATTTAAGCAAATTTGTGCAAATTTTAGTTGTTCGTGGGAAATGAATTAAATTGCACATTTTTATTTATATTTTCGTATTTAGTTTTGTAAACATATACTACTTTGTACATGATGGAAAAGTTTTCCACCATTTGCATTTGTTTTTGAAGAAATGGAGGAGAGACTTACGAACCTAACCTCAAAAGTGATAATCCACACTCTTCAACTGACCCCTTTTAATTAATAAACGATAAGGCAATTATTTACCGGAAAGTAATTGGAAAACAACAATGTTTCGGTAAAGTTACCTAGAAGTTTCAAGAAAGTTTCTAGTTCAATAATTTCCTATTAAGTTGATCGAACGTTCATGAAGTCGATTTAATTTCGAAAGTTCCGACAGCAACCAGAATATTTGCAATATTTCCTGTAACCCGGTTAAATAACTCGGATCGCACGAACCACACGAACGCAATGGAGAACGGCAATTTGTCAATTACTTACATGGTTCACCGTTAATTAAAATGGCATTAATTAATGGAGTCAGTCTATCGTAAATTTCGCATCATTGTCTGCGGGTGTCAGAATTCCTAACAGACGTCGAAAAATTGCATTAATTTGGAAACCACTGCACCCTTTTCTGTTATCAAACGTACCGTAATTGATCGTATCAGAATTTCAATATTTTGACGTTGTATTCGCATCAATGACGCAATTACAATAATAATTTTCAATAAAATTATTTTCGTCAAATGAACATAAAAGATATTGAATTATACATTGTTCCTGGTATTTTCGATAATCATCTTTTTATGATAGGAATACGAATGATAAAATCAATGATGTCTTTCGAACATAATGCTCGAATGAGCACATTTAGAATCACGCTGAAAACTGTGATCGTTTTAATTGTTCGCTTTAAACGTTTAGCTTGCACATTGGTTTTATTTCCATAACAGTTTTATTTTCACACTAATTACCGTGATAATTAACGTTATTATTCGGTTACTAAATCGTTAAGCAATTTCAGTTTTCCCTTTTTTTGGTTAATTTTCTGCTTATTCATTCAAAATTGCTCCTGTAAATTAAATGACGTACTAACTAAATAATTTGAGGTGTTAAATAAATTTTGACCGTAATTTGTAATGTCAAATAAAATTTAGAGTGAACAATTAAATTTTGCACATATATTTGGGTGACCCGTAAATTTCTACATTTTCAGTAGTATTTTCTCCATTTAATTACGTTGAAATAACCCTCTCAGTCTTATGGTACCATTTTCACGACACAGTCATTTATTAGAAAATTCAACACTTCATAAAATAACACAAATTTCTTCCAATTATTAATTTTTCGGTAAATATGGTACTTGATCAAATTTAATTTCCTCCGTGAAAATTTTTAGGAGTTTAGTGAAATATGTTATTGGACTCAATAAAATAATAAAACGATAGAACTTTTATTTTTTAAATAATATTAATTACAAAATTAATTAAGCTGGCATTATAAATCATTCTACGGAACTCCCAATGAAAAAGATAATTAAACTTCCACTATAAATTACTTCATTACTCAAAGTTCGATAAAAAATTTATAATCGAAGTTTAATTAGTTCATCACATGTTACATTAGTTTATCACAATTATTACAAGTTATTGAACTCTCGATAAAAAAATTTACAATAAAAGTTAATTTTTTTAAAAAACAAAGTTTCACCTTTTTCCTATTTTCCGTTCCAATGTTTTACAGAAGACCAAAACAATATTAAACGAGAAAAAGAAGAAAGAAAATTTATATTTAGTCAGTTGATATCCCATTAAAACAACGTAAAAGGAAAATTGACGTATCAACCCTCAATTTAAAAAGTTACAGTCAGAAAGAAACTAGAAACTTACAACAAATGCAATTTAGATTTATCAAACTCTAATGACAGCCACGTGTTTGACCCAAAGTTTGAAACTTTCCATCATCTAATCTTTTCAAACGATATGAATAATTCGCTGAAAAATGATTGCAGTTTAATTTTATCTCTGCGTTTCAACTTTTGTAACTAAACTTCAAACTTTATTTCAAATTATATTAGATAATATTTGATTGCTATGACTTATTTTTTAAGAATTATTAATTTCCTAATCTCATACATCGAATACTATCTGCGCCACAAGTGCAGAGCATCATTAATTTCAGTAACCTTCATAATACCTTCAGAAATCAAGATGGTAATCTAGATTTATTATTTGAGTCATGTGACGGTGTACAAATGATAACAATGATATATTGAAATAATATTCTTAAAAAATGGGAACAAATGATACACTGTAAACACAATACATAATAAAATATATCCTGGACGAGTATAATCGTGTCTCGATCTAGAAGTACCTTGTATTATATTATCTCAAGTGTTATGGATATCAATTTACTCATCACAAGCATTTACAACCACTATATTTTTGCCATTACACTTTAACGTCAATCTATTCGAAAATAAAAAACAATCTTATATAAAAAATGTGTAGACCATTTGTAGACCACTTGTATTACTTTGTTCAATTTATTCATGCAAACTTTAACTGAACGTTTTCGACCTAAATTATTTTTAATTAATATCTCAATTTTGATAGATGGACTATCAATCCATTTTGATTGAATGAAACAAAGCTGTAACTACCAAAGCTGCAAGACAAATTTTTACTTATTATCTCTACGTAGGTATTAGTCACGTTCTCACAAAGTGTTAACCATTGTAGTAACATTTTTATTCTACCAGCATAATTTGAACAAAAATTCAGCAAATGTCTTCCCTAATCTAGCACATTTGTCATTTCTCCATGTTCAATATTGTAAATGTGATTTTTATCTCCGCACATTCCACGAATGGAAAAGTTTCCCTTTACATCCACTGCAATACTTCAAACTATACGGAGTTAAGATCGCACACCTCTTTCTGTTCAATTGGAACAAAATCGATAAGCGACCATACCTTGCAACTTCAATATTATAGCAGCAGTTTTTACAAATATCTTAAAAACGAGTTTTTCGATCCACTTTCATTGTACAATAAAATAAAGCTCCTTAATACGTACACGATGTTTTAAAGCACGGTTTAACCACGGGTGGCGCGAGAAGAAAAATTACCTGTCGCAAAGTGTTGAAAGCCGAAGCGAAAAGTAACAAAAAGTCGCTGAACTGTAATCTCTAAAAACACGTCCATGGCCGACATACAGGTGAACAAATATCTGATAAGAAGTGAATAGAAATATGGTCTACCTTGGGCAGAGATCGATGCTCTTTGCTGGGCAGCCGCGATGGCCATGGCATTAAGTCCTCCAACTCCTGGCGCGGCGTACACGTCATAGGCTGATGCTCGTCTTGGTAGCTGCACCGGAAGTCCTAGACCAGGCTCAGGATGAGCGTGTTGCCCTCCGCTTCCGGACATCGCAGCCACGTTCTTCATTTCGTCGTCGTACGACCTTTGCCTGGTCATGCGAGACTTGCAACGAACCGTGCTACTTCGACGAGCTCGTCTTCGACGTTCTTCGTCCTCGTCCACGTCGATGGCCATTGACTCTGGTGGTTCTGTTGACATTAGAACGACTTTATAATTAATTTCTTTGATTTGTGACAGATGTCAATTATTAGAATTTTATACAAATTGTTAGTCCGACGCGAAAAATTTTTTGGAAAATATTTCGAGATATAAAAATTGTGAAATATCGGTATTGTTAGACTAATTGAAATGTTGCATTTTGGAAGAAATCTCTTGAGGATAATAATTTGGCTATTTACTGTACATAACATACTATACCAACACACTATAACACAATAATCTCCTTAGGATAATAATTTGGCTATTTACTATACATAACAGTATTCATTAACCCTTTATATTAACCTTTTAACCCAATACTATATCATTAACCCCTTGTATATCGTGTCACACTCGTGACACACATAGCAGTTCAAATGTGACCGATCTCGTATTTTCACCGCAATTTCAGATTCACTTCTAATTATAATCTACACGAATCAAACATCGCTAAATACAAAATGAGCTGAACATATCACATTTCTATATTTGTCATTGCGTCAATAATTAACTAGTATGAATAACGCAACTGTCTAGGAAATTACGGAGTAACAGAAATGACACATCTGAAATTCCTCATTTTAAACTACAAAAATTAAGGTACTTTTGTCAAAATGTACATTAACTTTAAATCTACCGACATATAATGTGCACTTAATTTGAAATGAAAAATTATGTTAAGAAATAAATAGACAAATGACAAAACATAAATTAATACAGATATTAATTCTTTATCTTGATGAAAACCAATGCAGATTTCAAGAAAAGTACAAATTGTGTAACTTATAATAAAAAACTTGTGGGGCGGTTATTTCACCGGTTTGGTAGTTTTATTAACTATTGTTTAGATGTAGAACAACTGTATAAATTATGTTTCATCCCTTATATATTTATCGCACTTGATATTTAATATGAGAGCAAGTATCGAACGACGATAAACTCTTAAGTGGTTGAAATATGTTAGGGACGAAGAATAAGTACAAATTATTCTGAGTAGGGATTTTTAGGACCTCTAAAAAATTAATACATTTCGGTTGTCCTTGTTAATGAAGGACATTGTTAACCTAGAACAAGGATAGATGTCTGGTTCCTAAAAATATGCAAAAATGCAATTTCATTATTCTAGTAGTTTGAAGCGAAAAGGAATGAACGAAAGTACATAAAAACATTTTTTAAGAAGACTTTAAAACAAAATTGCAAAATTCTATGTGACTCTTAAGTATAGTCTAAAGAATATCTCCGAAAAAGTATTACTAAATATTGCTGTTTGACATTAAACTAAAATTATGAAATTGCATTTTGCACATTTTGGAAGCCAAACACCTGTCGTTTCTCCTGACCAAAATAAAATATGATAAACAAAGACCATCAGAATGTATCAATTTTCCAGAGGTTCCAAAATCCTCAAAAAATGTTGGAAGTATCACCAGACTTGAACCTCAAGGTTAAAATATGTTAAGGTTTTGAAAATATTCTTACCTGAGGAAGATTCGACTCCAACCCTCTGTGGACTCGCAGTCCTTCCTCTGTCCACCTGATGTCGATCCGGTGAAGTTGCCCTGGATCTGTTGCGATCAAGGTCCCTCTCCCATCTGAGATCATCCCGGCGTTCCCCTGCAACCTTTCGAAACTATAACATTACGACACACAGATTAGAGTTTCACAGGGAGTGACACCATTGCGTGAAGGAGGTTATGACTGTTGGCGTGATGTGTCATAATGCTCGCATCGGGACGTGTATCACATATTCACACGACAAGCTATGAATTCGAGGAAAGCTGATATGTTCTGGAAAATATCGGAATGATAAGCAACGACAATTACATTAATGGTGCTTTTGTTGGTCATTTTTATACGTTCTAATCTACTGATCTCTAATTTACTGATTATCTATAAGCTACTAATCTCTACTTTACTGGTAATCTTGTATATAATAGTATCTAATTTATTAATTTATTAAAAGAGGAATGGATTTCGAATTAAAATTTGATAGATAATTTTATGCAAAGCTTTGGTTTATTTGTGGAATTGTTTGGGTTGCAATTTCACAGTTTTTGGATCACAAGATTTTTTAATTTCTGGATTCTTTTATTAGTAATTTGCAATTTTTCAAATCCTTCAATTCTAATATTTCTAAGTTTCAAATCCATAAACTCTTCAATTTAAAAATTCTAATATATCCAAATTTTCTCAAATTTTCGAGCATCCAACTTCTCAAATTTCCAAGTCTTCTGCTGTACAAATTTCTAAAACTACAAATTCTAAAATCTAGAAATTCACGAATTTTCTGTAGCAATACACAATTTTTCTCATCATCCAACAGTTAATTACAGGCAATTCTTCTCATCAATCAACCAATAGTATTGTTCTAAAAAATGTAACAGTATTCAAAATTTGCTCCAGTCTCCTGTCACCGCCCTCACTAAATGCATTTTAATGACTAGATGCATTAACTTAAACAATTCATTACAGCCCAGTATCATAACAAATTACTGTTAAATAACATATAACAAACTTCCAACCATCAGTTCATTTGAAACATCAGTAAATCAGTAAAGTCGACGTGTGAAAATTAAAATGCCGGAACGAGACGTGGACAAAAAAGGAAAACACAGGAGATCCATTTTCCGAGCGACATGGCTGTCACCGCATCTGAACGAATGTGCATGATGGCCATTTTACGAATTGGTAGAAATTCGTTGTTTACGATGAACCAGGAAGAGGTATGCTCGCGTCTGACGCGATTTGATTTGTCCCGTAGTAAACTATTGTTTATCATCCTCCTATTAATTGGCATTGACGTGTCTGTTATTCGATCGATGCTCGAATTTCGAGGGCTGGAGCAGCAGGCAAACGGCTGATCCAATTGGAGGTGTAATCGAGGAAATTGCGTCAGATTTTAACGGAATCGCAGGGATCTAATTTCGAGGTTCCTCCCCCTCTCTCTCTCTTGCTAATTGCAGCCGTTCGAGGGGCGTTTTAGCCCTGATAAATTTGTCGCGGGGTATTATCTCGCTTGTAATCCCGTGTTCTTGCGTCACCGGCTCGCTTCGACAACAACCAGGATGATGTTATCAATCAGGATGCCGTTATCCAGGCCGATACGTTTCTTTCGGCTATCTTTAACCAATTGGGTACTTCGGCAACGAAAGAAAATTGGGGATTTTGTTTATCCTGAGGGAGAACGATCGATCGGTGCTTTGCTCTGTTGTATATTTCACGGCGAATGTATTAAGTCGGTTAATGTGGATATATTTTAGGGGCAACGAGTGCGAATATCTTCTTTAACGACCCTTGATCAACCTAACCTGTCGAACTTTGGAATTTACGGATAGGGTTCTTTGTGAATGAAACTAAATGATACAATTCATTTATTTATGGGGGAAGTTTTGTGTAAAAAGAAATATAATGAACGGATTTTAGATTTTTTACGGTTTCATATTTGTTTAGAGTTAGAAGTTAGAGTTGTAGGTTACAGTTATAAATCAGACTTGTAAGTCAGAGTTAGAAGTTAGAGTTACAAGTTAGAGTTATATGTTAAATTTTTAGGTTAGAGTTATGAGTCAGAGTTACATGTCAAATTTGTAGGTTAGAGTTATGAGTCAGAGTTACAAGTCAAATTTGTAGGTTAGAGTTATAAGTCAGAGTTACAAGTTAGAGTTATAAATCAAATTTGTAGGTTAGAATTATAAGTCAGAGTTATAAGTCACAAATATAAGTTAGAGTTATAAGTCAGAAGTTTAAGTCAAAGTTAAAGTTATATGTCAAATTGGTAGGTTAAAGTTATAAGTCAGAGTTACAAGTCAAATTTGTAGGTTAGAGTTATAAGTCAGAGTTACAGATTAGAGTCACAAATCAAATTTGTAAGTTAGAGTTATAAGTCAGTGTTATAACAAAATTGATGAAACTAATCACATAACAATCTTCAATTTCCACTACACACAAATCCTTCAAAGGCTACCCCAAAAAATAAAAACCTACAAAATCAGTATAAATACAACGGATTTTACAGTGACAAAGTCTTAAAGTTTTTTCTTGAAAGCTTCCCGAAAAGATTACAGAAGTCACCGAAAGAGCAAGAAACGAAAATGCATTTTAATACCCTTGTTACAAACTGATTCAAGCTAGTTTCCTTTTGTTGCCGGCGACCGCTAATTTCCCGTTTGTGTACCCGCTGAAGATTCAAAGCAATCACAAAGCTCTCGTTCGCGACCTCCTTTTTCACTTTCGTGTCCTTCTATATATTTTTCTCTCCTCTTTTTTTCGACCGATTTCCGGATCCACCCTAACCCCAGACACCGTCCTGTCACGGTACCGATGGCCTGATTTCAATTTCATTCCACTTTCTTTCGTTTCCGCAGTCGTTTCCAATGAAATGAGATTCTGCTGATTCTTCTTCGAGCCAACAAAAACGATTCTCCAATAAATTCTCAGGATCGAAAAGCCGACCGAACGTTCTCTTATTCTTTGCCTCTTCTGGTGCTTTCTTATTGCCTGCGTCTCACGCTAGATCGAGAACATCGATAAAATCCACCGCGGTCCTCGTGTTAACCAAATGCACTGAGATGAGAAAAGCAGTAAACGAGTTTACGAGTTCTCCTCTTGTGTGAACGGGCCATTTTGTTTGGCCGCACGTAATGTCAAGAACAAATTTGGTATGTATGATAATCGGTGAGGCACATTTAAAATTTTCGCGGTGATTATGAATTTGGAAGTATAGGAATTATTGAATGTTGAGATTTGGAAATGTAAAGATATATGAATGTAGGCATCTAGGGATGACACAGGGGTTTGATAGATTAGAGACTTGGGGTTCTAGAAATTTAGAAACATGGAAGTTTGTGAAGGTAGAAATTTGAAGACTACAATTTATGGGTCTAGGAGTTTGGACAAATAAGAATTAGGTGACATAGGTATTTAGGGATGTGGGACTTTGAGAATATTGCGATTTAAAAATATATAAATATGGGAATCTAGAGACTTGGTGATCTAGAGATTCGTAGACATAGAAATTTGGGAATACAGGAACTTGACTCTTGGAATTTGGAAAATTTATAGTTTTGGCATGTGAGAATATTAGAATCTAGGAATTTAGGATCCTAGAGATTTAAGGTCATAGAAATCTGCAAACCTAGGTATTTGAGAAATTTATGAATATAGAAATCTAGTAATATAGGATCCCAGAAATTTGTAAATCTAGGGATTTTAGCATCTAGAAATTCGAGAGTGCAGAATTTTGAAGACTTCAAGCTTTATGTAAAGATTTGAAAATTTTGAAATCTATAAATAACATAATTCCTAAGTATAAAAATTTTGAAATTTTGAAAATTCGAACGTTTAAAGACTCAGAAATTTGAAAATATAAAAATTTGAGAAGATTAAAAGTCCCCAAGCTTACATGTGTTCAAATTACTTTTCTAAATACCTAACTCAACGAGTTATTTTACTAACATACAAATTTAAGCCTTTAATGTTCTATCTTTATTAAAAGTAGAAGTATTATGAATCATACTTATACCAACACAAGATTTAAGATTTCAATTTCCCGCTTTTATTATAATTCAGTTAAACGTTGTACACCTATAAAAATTTTGATTTCATTCCATTTAAACTTTATGCAATTATAAAGGTCATTAAAAGTAATAACTTCACAAAACGACAACAAGTAAAAATTTCATTAAAAATGAAAAAGAAAGTTATGTTTAATGTTCGTAAAAATTGCACTGGACAATCCAAGAATATCATTTAATGAACATTGTGTTTTAGTCTGATGAAAAAGCATTCAGTTTATTAAACTGAGGTTCGCAAGTTCGAAACTCTCAGTAGTTACACGATTTTTTAATTTAATTTTTTTTGAACTTTACTAAAAATCTGGCTGTAGAAAATATCTTTTAACTCTAACAAGAAAAAGTAAATAAAAACAATTTTATTATATGCTAAAATTTTATATTAAATAAAAGCAAGTTTTCTTTTCATTTCTTTCAAAATAAAGAAATAAAACGATTTCGTTTTATTAAATAGAAAATTTAAACACACGAAAACTTTTTCATTTAATTTTCCCATCGCTATTTTAAAATAATTGTCCTTATGATAATTAATATAAAATAAGAATCTGAACATTTGACTAAGCTAACGTATCATAAATATTGTACTCTCATCTCCGATTAAAAACCATACCTATCAGAGCTGAAATAAATGTCGATACAATCAGTATCATTCTGTGCCTGAAGAAAAATCGTATGGAATATTATCCTACAAGCTTTTCTGGGTCATTGTTTCGCGATCGACGACAGTAAGCAGGATATAAAGCGTATTTTCCAAGCGTAGGACATACCACAACATAAACATGCGTCCAGCCACAGGGCACCATATTGTAGAACAAATATAACCCGTGGACCAAATAAAATTTTCGTTCTGAATGTGCCAGATTTTCTCTGGCATATCGCCAATAGGATTAAAGCATAGCTGTTGGGAATATTCAGTTTTCGACCGCAAACAGTTACTTGTAATCAGCTCTGAATTGGATAACGTTTCCTTTAGTCTGATCATTCCTGCTAATGGGAGGATTAATATAATACCGATTACAATCGCGAAATTGCTGGTTGGTGAACCGTAAATGCGTTACTTTGCAGAAATTCGTGCCGGGTGCGTCGAAACTTTGCTTTAGCTGTTGACTAGGATAACTTTTTACTGTTTTCTTTTGCGCAATACTGTACGTACAGATGCAAGCCCAGATGTTGGCGCGTCGACGGGAAATAAAAAAAGCTCTATTCCTACCGTGAATATTTCAAAAAAGAACGAAATCTCACTTTCACTATCGATAACTTAGATTGTTTATAAAATATTAACATATCGTTGCATTGTCTTTTTCTTCATAAGTAGAAACAGCGATAAACTACAAGAATGCATTGCATCCGAAGATTATAACTCACTATAAGTATTCCATTAACGAATGTCAAGTCTGCGAATGAATTACTCGGAACACTAGAAACTAGCGTGACTTTCAAAACGGTAGAAATTGATTAAAAAGTTTGTTGATACATTATTCTATAGTATGTTGAAACAACCAGTGGAACCGAAAACAGTTTTAACCCTTAGAGTACTAGAGACGTACAGATGTCAACCCACGAGTTGGCGCGTGACCCAAAGTAAAAGAAGCTCCCCACCGTGAACACTTCCAGTTACATTTCGGCAAATAAGAATAATAATGACGATAACAACTGCTGAACGCAATTCGCACTATCTCACTTTCGAGACGTTTGCCTGTCATTGTTTTTGGCCTAATTGGTGTGCGACTGCTCGAGCCAATATACCGCCGAAAATGCGTGTGAGGCGTCCATTTTTCTATTCTGACCAATTGGAGCCGTAGCTCTTCTAAACACGTGGGTCAGCCATGCGCCAACTGACGAGTTGACATCCGTACATACATAATTATTAACTGTGTTATATGACAATCTATTGTACTTGTATTATTATTAATCGCGTTATATGAAAATCTATTGTACTAATATTAAAATATAATACATTAGAGATCTACTATATTTGCTATAGGGTATATATTTGTTATAGAGACCTACTATATTTGCATAATATTCATAATTAAAACAACCCATAATGAAAGCTCTCCAAAATCGAACAAACAAAATATATGATCACAAAATTGAAATCCAAACTCGTAGAACTAACGATAGTCGAACTATTAATTCCTCTCGTCTAATATCTATGCACCCATCCGGCAATTAGTAACAGCAGTCACGAGTTCACATCCGAGTTCGCCATAAGTTAAGGAAACTCCTGAAATCTGTGTCGTTTTCAACTTAATTACCAAGAATGATCATTAACACGAATACATATGCAAACACAAACGTTGCCGTGTATTCTGTTGTCGAGAGATGATTGAGAAGCGTAACATTACAACTTTCAGCTAACAAATCCGTCAACTTACCTTCTCGAGTTCCTTCAAACTTGCAGGAGACACATCCGAATGTCTCCTCAGTTCTGGGCTTCTTGGAGGAGCCAAACCGGAACCGAGACCACCAATTTGACTTCCGCGTTGACAGCTCAACCTGGCATCGCTGTGTCTCCTCTGAAGTGCTTCCAATACTGGAACCTCCAATAGGGAATCCGTCGATTCCTGTGTAACGATTGGCTGGTCCCGTGACGCGATTTTTCGTCGACACACGCTACAACGCCATGACGACTGCAACAAATTTAACTACTTATTATTTATCTTAATAAAAAGTGTATTATGAATTCAAAATAGTATGTTCATAAACTTGCAATGAAATAAGAAATAATTTTAAAATTATATGTGAAAAATATTTATTCTTTAGTGCTGAATGAGAAGCAGCACCGCGTGAAGTTCAGCCTTGCCGAAGAGGTTAAATGTGTCTTGATTAAGCATATTAAAATTAATTAAAAAATTGTGTGAACACGTGTTGAAACGACTGGAGTTAAAAACTGTTTTCATAGTTGGTTAAGTAACAAATTTTAAGTAGGTTAATGTAATAATTTCAATGTTACTCATATTCATATTTTTAAAAGAAGATGGGAACGAAAGAGTGAATGATACTTCATACATGTACAACTCCATATAGTATTGTGAAATCAATATACTAAATAATAGCTATTAGTAACAGTGGTAGTACATAAGTGGAAGCTCACCGGATCATCGGAGTTCGTTGTCGTCGAATAGCAAGCGCAATCCTCGCAAACTTTGTGTTGACACTCGCAGCAGGTCCTCGAGGTTTCGTCGGGAGCGAAAGATTTCCGGCATACTCTGCAATCGTCCCCGGTTTTCGACTTTCTGAAATGTCCGAGTTAAAAGTTGGCTGAAGTTTGTTGGAGTAAAGTCATTTATAAAAAGAAAAGTACATTTGTAAGGTACTCTTTCGTCTGTCTGATACGGATACGACTTTTCTTTCATTTTTCTTCGACAAAGGAAACGTTTAGTAAAATGGCAATGCTATGAGAAAAATGGACTGTAATGCACTACGACTGTGTTTAGTTTATGCATAACTGTAAATATTTAATGAAGAATTAAAGATTTCAATTTTTCATTTTGTTATCAGTAGTAATTCTTCTTAAAATATGTAAGAGTACTATACATCTGTACTATACATTCTTTTTTCTTAATTCTTTAATAATATTTAATCTTGAATGTTGATCACATACGGTCTTCGTTACAATCGAAGTATTATAATTAATAACTTAGGTTTGTCTGGTTACAATAATTTTTAATTGTCTTACATAAAAAGACATGTTAATATTTTCTATAAATACTGTATTAATAAATGTAGACACATTATACAAACTAACAAAAATAACCTACAATACTGTTTCTTTTATTTTTAATAATAGCAACCAAAAATTATTAAATATTTCTATGACATATTCAGTAATATTCAATAATATTTCTATGATATGTTCAATAATTTGAATATTACTTTGACCTATGGTTTTGACTATATTATCTACGTTACAAAGTAACCAATTACAGGTTAATTTAATTTTCCGGAACAATTTTACATTAAGTGAAAATAAAACGTAGACCTAGGGTCATTAAGTTTTAAACATTAACGTCTATTTAATTATTGCTTTAGTTCAGCAGTAATGGGCAAGCAATTATCCGTTCTCATTAAAGCATTAATTATTCGCCACGAGCAGAATGCGGTCAGAAGCATTTTTAACTATTAATGTTCGATTCGGTAGAACAGATGTAACATTGAAAGAGAAATTAAACTAGTTCTCTGACTAAATACAATAAACTGTTTCTGTAAATATTATTCATCTACAATCTTGTAAATATAATACTTTAATATTTATATTCGTTTACTAGATTTTAATTAATTTTTCGTTCGTGTCAATAAAAAATTTTCATGGATTGTAATCTGTCTTTTTAAGTTCTTTCATTTTTGAATAAAATGTTATTCTCTTTATATTATTCTCAATATTATTCTCTTTTAGTCATAATATATTTTTGTTAGTTTTATGTCAATTTTGTGTTATTATTCCTTTATTCAATTTTTTAATATTTTGTATGATTTTGATGCTTCGATATTTCATAATTAGGGAAAGTCTTCGACACTTACGTTTTCGTTGCTTCTGTTGTTGTTTCTTCCTTAGGTTGTGTTTCCTCAGCGGGGGTGACCTTTGCAGGACCGAATTTCGTAACTGCAAAAAAGAAATTCATTCTTTAAACAAAAATAAAGGGAATATAACAGTAATGTACCATACTGCATATAATAATATTCCACATTATTATTTTTAAAAACAGTGATCATTTAATCCATTTTTATTTATCATAAAATTCATTGAATTATCAAAAATATTCATACATATTCTTCATTAGTATGTCTACATATTGTAAATTACAGTATGATGTGTTACATAACATAAAAGACAATAAAATTTCGATAAGAAACCAACTTGATAAATTAAATATAAATTAATTCTACAATTTAACCACATCATTTTTAGATATATTTTTAATAAAGGAAACCTTTCTGAGCGCAACGAAAATAAAATTTTATTAGAACATGGAGATGGCTATGAACGAAATAAAACGACAGAATATGATTAAACATTTATGAGGCCTAATAAAATTCTGCGACAGCAAAATAATGCTAGTAAATTTTATGCATAAACACCCACATATAATGTTATGTACAGTTATGCAAGATTTACAAACAGCTTTCATAACTGTGTCCTTTAAAATTTGAGGTTATAAAATGAAATACGACGTCCCTGTTTCTGGAACAAATTTTTTCTTAACATATATTTTATGACCAAACTACACATTCTCTTCTTTTCTTATTTATTAAATTTTCACAAATTTTTTATATAACTAAATACTATTTTAATGAATAAATCTTTTATAAACGAAATAATGATAATTCGTTCTCGGACGAAGTTTATGAAAAGCTTGCTAAAAGAGGAGTCGATAAATGAAGACGCCTCGAACGAAAGAATAATTCTTAATATTTTAAACTTCCAGAGTATTTTAACAGTGTGTCACTCGAGGCTTTCAACGATAACAGCTTAAATTCATTATAACCATCAAAACACTGGGAAACGTAAAAATACACGGTTAAGAAGTAGTCAAATAAAAGTTGCTGCTCGTGTAAAACCTAAGCTGGCTAATTAAGTATAAGAACTAGAGCCGTAATTAACTTCAGTCTCCAGGAAACTTGTTAAAAAATTTGGCTGTAGGCGAAATAACTTGCTGCGTGAATCACTGCTGTTTGTCTGAACTGCATTGCTTTAATTAAGTGGAGAAGATTTCTTCTTCGATTAATTCTTATGTAAATGATTATAGGAGAAGTTTTAATTCAAATTTTATTCACAGTTTTTTTCAATGATTTTAATTCAGGGCTTCTTCGATTAAATCTTGGTCAACTAAGAATTGGAGAACTTTTAATTCAAATTTAATTCATAGTGTTTCAATAATTTTAATTCAAATCTTCTTCGATTAATTTTTATTTAATTAGTAATAGAAGAAATTTTAATTAAAATTTAATTTACAGTATTTTCGATAATTTGTATTCAAATCTTCTTCGATTAATTCTTATACAACTAAGAATAAGACAAAATCTTACGCAAATAATGCAAGTTTTAATGCAAATTTAATTAACAGTTTTTTCAATCGTTTTAGTTTACATTTTCTTCGATTAATTCTTGTTCAACTAATATTAAGACAATTTTAATTAAAATTTATTTCATAGTTTTCTCAATAACTTGAATTCAAATTTAACTTACAGTTTTTGAATAATTTTAATTCAAATTCAATTCACAGTTTTTAAATAATTTTAGTTCAAATTTAATACACAGTTTTTTGAATAATTTGAACTAAAATTTATTTCACAATTTTTCAAGTAATTTTAATTCTAAAGTAATTTTAAAGCATCGATAAAAGAACAAAACAGAAATATGTAACAAAATTGAATTAATTCTTTTACAATCATAATAATAAAATTCGTTGAACCGGCAATATAATAAGAGTGCACTGTATTTCCTGCTACACATTCGTTTCTTCCAGTTAACAATCTTAAAATCTTAAAAAAAGTAACAATTCATTAATTTCAAACAAATAATTTCAAAAGCTAAGATTTCTAGCTTACAACTTTTATTTAAACAAACAAAAAGTATAAAATATAAATAATGTAGGAAAATGTTTTTATGTCAAGAATATTAACGAAGAAAGTCGACATAGAAACATTGAAAACTTTTCAGAGGACTCAATATAATCGCAATTCTTTATAATTAAGCATTACAATTTAGTTCCTCGTGGCACAGAATGTGTTAAAGAGAGTGTCGTTGAAAATGTTGCAGTTACACAACGAAACGTTGTTGTTCTACGCTTTCCCAATTAACCTAATTGCCGCACACGAAGATTAGAACACGAAAGACGGACCACGAAAGCATCTGGAACACGAATTTCTTTTCATTAACGCCCTTTGAAGTTCTCGTTCGACGTTGTTTTCGCTTGCCTTAGAATGTTCTATTTTCTTTAGGTGTTATGAAGCGTAGATATTGTAAAATGTTTTGTAATCAGAAAAATTACTCGGTCTGTGTGATTTCTTGAAATAGTTATACTATTCTTATATAGACTTTTTATTTGTCTAAATGAATATAAAGTTAAACAATGTTTATATCTTGAAACTAAAGTAGAATACTTTTGTAAATTATTGTACATTGTAAGAAATTTTATAGAAAGAGTTCAAAGAGTTTTGAATTTTCGCGCTTTTCCTACTAGACAAAATGGCGATATATAATGCAAAGTTAAAGAATTTTTAAATCTCCAAATGAAAACGTTAGAAGACTATTGTAAACCAAAATGTACTTACAGCATTAAACTTTGTACAAAGATTTCAGACTTTTGAATTGTCCCACGTTTTTGTCTAAGACAAAACACACATATGATGATATAAAGTTAAATAGTTTTTTAAATCTTTAGGTGAAAACGTTGAAACACTTCCCTAAATCAAAGTGTACTGCATAAAATTTGATATGAACATTTCAGACTTTTAGATTTTCCCGCGTTTTTTGCCTAGACAAAATGGCTGGGGCACATAGGGGAGGATTTCATTACTTTATTTTAAAAACACTTTGTTATAATATTGTTAATAAGTTTAATATTGTTAATATGTTTAAGTTTGTTAATAAGTTATAATATTTATTTTACAAACGCTTTGTCATAATATTATTAATAAATTTGTAGAGATAAACTATAGAAAACAAAAATAGTCCTTTTAATAATTTATTGTTCATTGATTTTTATATTTTCAGTTTATATTTTAGTTTTGTCTTTTGTTCTATATTAATACAAATATATTAATACAAAACTTTAAAGTTTTAAGTTGTTTTAACAAATATTCATTGATTAGACCTTTATAACAAGGTTTGTTTTCTTTGTATTCTTTTTTTAATAAAAAGTTAAAGAGTTTCAGGATGACAAAATATTGTAAAATAACAGTTATGGCAAAGATGAAATTTTGATAATTCGGTAACTATTTTCAAGAACAGTATCTTTTTATAACTCATTCAATCGCACTGCATTATTTATTGAACTGAAGTTTCAGAAGTTTAAAGTCTCGAAGTTTCGAAGTTCCACGATTGCAGAATTTTAAAGACCATAATCCCGGTACTTTCAAAGTTTCGAAATTCCAGAGTACCTAGTTCTTATAGTTCCAACGTTTCAAAATTCTAAAAATTCTACAGTCCCTAATTCCTATAGCTTTACAGTTTCAAAATTCGAAAGTCCTTAACCACTAATGTTTTCAAATTTCAAAGTTCAAAAAATCAAACTTCTAAAGTCATAAAACCCCAAAAAGTTCTAAAATCTCCAAATTCCATATTTCCAAGATTTTATAATTGTAGAATCTCAAAATTCTAAAATCTGAAAACCCCAAAGATCTATAATTCTAAAATCTCGAAGTCCTAAAATTCTGAAATCTCAAAATTTCAAGGTTCCATATTTCCATAATTCCAAAATCTCAAAATTTCAAGATCCCACATTTGCGAAACTCTAAAACTCTAAAACCCCTAAAATTTAAACCCTATTAAACTACATTGAAATCATAAAATCCCCAAAGTTCCATATACCCAACATCCTAAAGACCCCAAAATCTCAAAGTCCCAAACTTCAAAAATCTCAAAATCCTTCCACATCCTTCAATCTCCACAAAACGCAAAAGCTAACAAAACTGTACACCGACGTATTAAACCCTTTACAAGCAATACTAGAAACTACTTCAACATCGATTCAAGTCTCAAACTTCTGTACAAATAACTGTGCAGCACCTTTTCCTAATGAGAGAAGCAATCCGTTATCGAGGAATGTCGCAAGACTTTGAAACAACGGTGTAAGCTCGAATCGATCGTCGAACTTATCTAGAAAAATTTATTCAACGTTTGAAAGTTTGTGGTCGGGGACAGATTCTCGTTCGAACAACGCAAACAAGCAGGATTACCAAAGGATCGAACGACTCAGGAGAAAATAGAGTGGAAATCCTTGCTGGAAGACAGGCAAAGGATTTCTTGCGATTTCTTTAGCTTGGGTTCTTCTTTGAAAATTCACAGCATTGTTGGAGCATAAGGGTCGTGCATGGACGACCGCGAGTCGAACGATCGCTTAATTAACCTAAAAGTTATCCAGCTATCGGTTTTATTCAGCCCTTCGTTCCTTTTTTCCGTGACAGAAAATTTATTGGCAGGCTTAACTGTCTCAATTCCATTTCACGTTCCATCGCTTCTTTACCTTTATGCGAAGCGTCATGCTATTATTTCAGATGCTCCACTTTTACGCCGTTTCGACCCGCAATTTTCAGATATAATAACGGCGAAATTTATGAAAATGTTGCAAGTTTCCGCGCGTGCAGCAAGAAGTTTAATAGTGTTGAAGTAGTTTTACGAATTATGATGTGTTTTGATATATTTTATTTTTAAAGATTATGTTTTATTAGAGAACTTGGGATATTTATATTGTTATGAGAGAAAATATGAGATAGAGAGTATTAATAATAATTGTTAATAGTTGATAATAGCGGGGTTTACTTAAAAGTTTCTGGTTCGCTCGCAAAGTAGTGCCATTTGTGGTAAAGTGGCAGCCATTTTGTTGTACTTCGTTCATCAACTGCATGTTGAATGCTACGCATATAATAATATATGTATAATTTAAAAGACATGTTAGAGCTAATTTAATAATACTTACAACTAAATGATTTGTTTTTTAGTTACTTTTTATTATATGTGGATCAATAAAGTCATTGACTACGCAAATTCATTTAAGTGTCCTTTGACGCCAATTTCAAAAAGCTAATACTACAAAACTATTTTTATATCAGAACAGAATTCAAATTAATACAAGAATTATTGTGATCACTTACATAATATTAGTTAATATATCAATATAATATATTATACAATACATTAACTTATATTATATTAATAATTTACATTAAAAAAAAAGTATATTGTTCTTCATATTTTTCCCTAATTCTTTCACCTGAATTATAAAGTGATGTACTCATAAAAATGAAGAATAAAAATTATTTTTAAAATACTCTAATTATAAAAATTAATAAGTTAGTCAATTTTAAACTAACATACTAACAGTAAATAATGAAAAGAAATTTAAAAGTTTATAAATTTAAAAACTAAAATACCGAATTTTCATGTTACTAAAGTTTGTAATTTCTTCCCATATCTTTCAACGAAACTAAATTCACTAAATTAATTCCTTTAACAAATAATTAAAAAATGATACATTAACAAACAAATAAAAATTCGATCATACAGTAAATTCATTTATACAATGTCAAATGGAACTAACGTCTAAATTCAATCAATTAAATTGACACAAATTATATAACGTGCCACGGGATTCGGCAGATAAATCATCGTAATTGATAAACGATTTCTGTTCGATTTCCAAAGTGTAATTACGTGTTGAAGCAGTACTTGTTCTTTCACGAGCAATTAGCTAAATTCGTTCGCTTTTACTTGTTACAGAACAATGAATTAATTCCAATATAATAGATTTTAATTAATATTTCCATTGTTCTTAGTCAATTTAACGCGTTGAGGAAATTGGTTTGGAAATAAGGAAATTGTAATTGACAAAGGAAATTTTATTACGATTTTAAATAACAAACTCTCTAATAAATCGTTTCCTGGGATATCTGGTTTCTAGTACTTTGCTCTTTATTAATGTTCTTTGTACAATAATATGACCAATCACATCCATCGTCCATGAATAGAGATACCAAAGAAAAGTGAAATAAATCCATCGATACTCTTGTATCAAGAGTTCTTTGTATAAACAGGAATCAATGTTAATTATCGTTGAATTTATTCAAGAAGTTTACTTTTAGTTCTTATTATCCAATCATTTTAAACGTTTTATTTTAACCTATGCAACAGGATACTTCTTAAATATTTGTATTTTAAATTATCTGGCCCTCAATAAATAAAGTAATTTTGGTCAACAAGTTTTACTTGCAGTGACAAATATCTTAGAGTAGATATTTTGATTTTTGAATACTGTAGGAACGTTTTTAATTCATGCCTTGTGAATTAAAATAAAAATGGTTTATGTTAGATTAGTAGATCGTATGAAGATTTATCTTAGGTGAACAGGGATAAAAATCGGTGGAAATTTTGAATTTTCTAATTTGAAAATTTAGAAATATGGTCATTTAGAAATTTAGGGGTTTGTCAAAATAGAAATTTCAAAAATTAATAATAAAGAAATTTCGAAATTTGGTAAGTTGGAAATTTGGTCATTTAGAAATTTAGTAATTTATATGTTTGAAAACAGAAATTTGGTAATTTGGCAAATTGGGAATTTTGAGATTTGATAATTTGCAAGTTTGGGAATTTTAAGATTTGGTAATTTGCAAGTTTAGAAATTTTGAGATATGGTAATTTGCAAGGTCGGGAATTTTAATATTTCGTAATTTGCAAGTTTGGAAATTTTAAGATTTGGTAATTTGCAAGTTTGGAAATTTTGAGATATGGTAATTTGCAAGTTTGGGAATTTTAAGATTTGGTAATTTGGAAACTTGCAAATCCAGAAATTTGCTAATTTAAAAATTTTATACTTCAGGAATTTGATGACTCAAAAATCTAGTAATTTAAAAATTTTTAAATTTAGAAATTTAGTAACTTATAAATACAATACTTCAGAAACTTTATCGAGTCCTCCTAAATTAATTCAAAAAATATATCAAAATCTGAATCCTTTCCTAATTTTTCAAATCTCCATGAAAATATTTACAGATTCAAAAGTATTAAATGATATCAAAATAAATTTCAAATTTTCATAAATCAATTAATACAAAATTATTTAGTAACATAAGAATTTTATTACCACAAAATAATAAATTATTCTTTTTGTAATATGTGTTTCAAAGCATTTCAATGTTCCATTCACTGATAACCGTTCTAATAATATCATGAATTATATTTCGCTCCATTCTGTTCGATCCATTCCCATAATTACATTGGGAACTTCAAACAATATGAAATCCATAAGAATAGTAAGGATTCTCAGATATTAAATATTTCATTAGCAGTCCTCTAACTGAATGCATTAATTAAATCCATGAATTCTCATTTAACGTTCACATACGATATTACAGAATTATATGTGTATATGAGCTATGGTATTAACTTTATTGTCCATATTTACATATCTAAAACACATCGTGCAAAGCTCTCTTTATTTCGAAGCTTCCTTTCATTTTGTAAAATATACTTTAGAGTAGTTCTGAATATTCTGAACTATTCAGAAATTCATATCAAAAGTTAGTTTATATAATAAATAATTTATGGAATTAGATTAGGTTGCAGGGTATTTATATTATTTACTCAAAAATGCTTAAAATGATGGCAATCATTATTCCGCGATAGAATTCATATTACTTGTAATAAAGTTTATATGAACCAAATAGTGGTCTTATCAAATTAACTCTTGGTTCAACAGATTATTGTTAAAGAAATAAAATGAGCGCATCTGTAAAGTCGTTTATAATGTAAATAAACAAAATTACACGATCTACAAGTTAACCTTACTTAACAATAACAAAAGTGATTATTTGCTTTCTTCGAAATTATTTTTTGAAAAAACATTATACTGCATTTTAATGTAGGACTAATAATATGAAATTACAGCTTCATGATATGAAATATACAATTCCCACTAGAGTGAAACCCCTAACAAACTTTTATACTTCACCCTATCCATCCTTAGATTATTAAATTACTTAGATTATTTATAAAATTTAATTCAACCCTTATTATTAAAAATTTACTAGAATTTATTATCTGAATAATTTTTACAATAATAATTCTTCAAAAACATTATATTTTTAGAAATCCTGAGATATTAAACCAGAATGATTCTTTTACTGATTCTACTTTACGCATATTGCAAAAGAAACATGAAGGTGTTAGTTATGTTCAGTTCGATTATTTCTAATTTTTATTTTATTCTTTATATATGTATATAGTAATAAATCTATAGATTACTTCTAAATTACTAACGCTTCTTAATCACTCATAATGCGGTTAAGATATAGTAAACAATGGCGGCTTGCGCATGCGCTCAGAGGTACTGCACCTTCTATTTACACTTGATATCATCAACAACATTTAATATAATGAATCCTTATTTATTTCATATAATGAGTCCTTATTTAATTAATATAGTGAATCCTTTCTTTTTCAAGTTTCTCTATAAATTTATATGTATACACATTTGTTTCATTTTAAACAGTTTTAAAATAACAGCTACAAATTGACTGCTCTCTCACCAATTTTACCTATGATCCACCAATTGCAAATACAATCATTGTAACGTAAGTATCCGGAATAGAATCAGTCATTGTACTTCGGCATTTGAAATACAATGACGGCAGTTTAACACAAGTGGCCTTATTCTCGAAGAGATAACACGAAGGGAACTTGAACCTGCAGCCAAGGTATTCTATTTATCCGACCTCGAACCCACTCCGTGATCCATTAATTACCTCGATGATTAACAATGCGACTGCGTTTCGAGATCAATTACAACAATGTCCTCGTCGATATCAAACGGTCGGCAAGGAGATTGAATCAAACCGTGACAGATTACAATGGTACAGTCTTGTTCGACATTGCATCGGTGAGCGGATACTCGTGTTCAGATGTTGAACACGACGAACAAGATGACCGTGATGTTTGAAAATAAAGAAACTCTTGTAATTAGTTCGACTAGATTCACGGTCCCGGGAAATGTTGCTAATCCTCTTACAAATTCAGCCGCTTTGACGATTAATTAGCCTTTGACGTCTTTAAATAGAATTCGTGCGCACGGTTTAAGCATATAGTTGTGTTTTTCAATGCGTTTAATTTTGATCATTAAATGTGGGTTATAAATTATTTTGCTAGTGATGAGGAAATTAAAATGTAGCTTATATGAAGATAATTATTATGTAGTTATAAATGTTATATTATAAAATATATTATACATTACAAATACTATACTTCATATTATATTATATTTTTAGTATGTCCAAATAATACAGACTACTTGATAATATTTAGTGTAGTATTATAAGAACTATTATATATTATTAGTATTATAAGAAGTATTATAAGATATTTAATATAGTGTTTAGCATAATATTTATACCATATAATATTTTGGGAATATTTGATTTAATATTTAATACCTTTATAATGTTATTAACATTACAATATTATAGTAGTAAATATTACTAAATATTATAGTAGTAAAAGAAAAGAAAGTAAATAGATAAAAGCAAAATTATCATTAACTCATTACTAAGTGAGCTAATCTTCACATTAATTTAAATGATTCTTCAACCTACTACTAACATTTTGAATTTGGCACCAAATTTGAAGGAATCGACCTAATTAAAGTTTCTCACAAACAATATACATAGAAATTATCTTAAAGGCAAAAAAGAATCTGCAAAATACTCGCATAAATCAGCAAAAACTTCAACTGCTATAACTACGTTTAAATACTTTATTTAAATTCGGCGCGAAATTCAAAAACTGATAGAAGTTTCAAACAAAATTCAAATTAACATAAGAATTCTTCACTTATGAAACTTGTAAAAATAATTTGTGTTAATTCTGTGTTAATTTTATTATTTTATCCTTTTTCTTATGAAACTAGTCTTTCTTTAAAGAGTTTTTAAACTGAAACTAATAATAGTTTAGTGTAATTATTTTTGTGAAATTTCAAAGTTTCAAATTATAATGCAAATTGTAATACTATTATATGATTAAAACATGTCTGATGTTCTATTTGTTGGAATACCTACGCCGTTTGATATGCAAGAACGTAATATAAACTCGTGCACGTTGATGTGTGCGTCTTTGACATGTTATATACCGTACGAGTGAGGTACCAGATGATATCCGCGGTATGCCATGATATCAAAAGCAATAAGGGAGTGATGAACAGCTTTGAAACCAGAATACTGCATCGTCAAGTATATCAGAGTTAAGAAAAGTGTTGTTATACTGTCAGCGACGTGACCTAACAATTTAATACTCTCGCGTATTGTGCTTTGGGTGAAAATTGAGAACTGAGCAATATGGAAACTTTGAAGATTTGAAAATATCAAAAGTGGGGAAGTTTGGGAGTTTGGAATTTAAAAATTGGGGTATATGCAAATTTGGGGATATGGAAATTTGCGGGTAAGGAAATTTGGAAATTTGGAAATTTGAAGGTTATGGAAATTGGGAATTTGGAGATTTGAAAAATTTGAAAATTTAGGAATTATTGGATTTAGGGTTTTAAGGAGTTGAAGATTTAAAAAGGGGAATTGGGGATTTGGAGATATGAGGATTTGAGGATTTGGGGATTTGGGGATTTGAGGATTTGGGGATTTGGGGATTTGGAGATTTAGGGATTTGGAGATTTAGGGATTTGTGGATTTAGGGATTTGTAGATTTAGGGATTTGTGGATTTAGGGATTTATGGATTTAGGGATTTGTGCATTTAGGGATTTGTGCATTTAGGGATTTGTGGATTTAGGGATTTGAGGATTTTAGAAATATGGGGATTTGAGGACTTGGAAATTTGCGAATTTGAAAATTGGAGAATTCGGGGATTCAGGGATTCGGGGATTCGGGGATTCGGGGAATGGGGATTTGGGGATTTCCGGATTTAGAGGGATTTAGGAATTTGGGAAATTGGGAAATTGAGAAATTGAGAAATTGAAAATTTGGGAATTTGCGAATTTGTAATTTAGGAGTTTTTGAAATTGGAGAACTAGAAATTTGGGAATTTGGGAATTTGGGAAATTGGAAAATTTGGATATTAAGAAATTGAGAAATTGGAAAATTGGGAAATTGGGAAATTGGGAAATTGGGAAATTGGGAAATTGGGAAATTGGGAAATTGGGAAATTGGGAAATCGGGAAATTGAGAAATTGGAAAAAGGAATTTGGAGATTCGAAAATTTGATACTTTAAAGTTTGAAATTTTACATAATCAAAATTCACATTACATTTGACTAAATTAATATTCTCTAAATTGGAATTTACACAATTATCATATTTTCTCACTTACACATTCATGCATTATTTTAATTTTCCTCATTTTACTACATAGAGATAATGTACTAAATATAATTATAGTGAGTTATAGTGCCTCGTATCTAGCCATTTCCCTAGGGACGCCTACGTGCTTCATACTTAATAATATTGCTTCATAGCAAGAAATACTAGAACGTAACATTTACAATCCATCCTCAAAATAAAACTTAACCCACATTTTAAGTATATAATTACTGCTCTATACAACAATAAAAAGGAGCAAAAACGTTACCAAGTTCCCTAGCACAGAAATTATTTCGCTGTCTGGTTAAGCAAAAGAGCTCACACTAAAGGATTCAACCCCTTTAGAATGATTTACGGTAACGACGAAATTAACAAGAACTTCTGAACTTTGATGAATATTTATGCAACATTTCATATAAACGCTCATTAGCCTTGGTTGTATTTAACTTAACTTAACTCTACCAACCAGTTCACCACTGTTCATACTGTTTAAACGCACAGAAAGATTGCCGGTATGGAGGTGGGAACTTGTTCACATTTACGCTAAAGTTTCCCAACAGCTACTTAGATATATCATGTTTTAAACGGAATGTAATTTAATCAACATTCTTGCAAAATTAATTTATTCTTTGAATATGTCATTTATTTTCCTTATGAATGTTTTAAAGCAAAATTTGTTTGATTTTAATTGATAATTAGGCGGGGGGTGTTTTTGTTAGAATTTCAAATCTTATTACAAGATTTAAAATCTTTTGGAAAAAAAGGAAAAAAGGAGGAAAACGTTTTAAATGTTTGTACAGCTGTTAGTGGATAATAACGTTTTATAATAATGTTTATAATAAATAAAATTAAATTATGTTTTATAATAAGTAAAAGTATAATGATGATACTAAAGAAGTAAATATGTGTAATGTAAATAGATATGGAAGAATTATGTATCCATTTAAATATCCTTATATCTAAATTAACAAATATTATACAAATAAATAATAATAACAATAAACATGTAAATAAATAAAAAAATATTAATAGCCCTTAGGTTCAAATATTTAAATACCTTTATATGTAAATAAACAATCACATAACCAAATAATGGGTAATGTAACAAATAGCTGATTACATACATGAAGTAGTAAGTACGTAGATGAATAGTTTGGGCAGATAATTAAATAGATCGTTAAATAGTCAGATATAATTACACAGTTAAACAATAATATATGAACCGCTAAATCATCAGCATGGCACTTCGCTTCTGTGACAGCAACGTGACTGTCGCAATATCTACATTTGTATTGCAAATCCTCTCTACTCAATTTCTGTTCCACCCCCATCCATGTATAAACATAGAAATCACAGCGATTCAAGTTACCGTGGATCGAGTTTAATCCAATAATTGAACAAGACAGCATTGTATTCGAGAATGGCGAGAAAGGGTAATTTCGAAGGAAAACTACCCCATCTTAATCGACAGCTTTCGAAAAAGGGTCGTCCATAAAGGTAGCGGGAACACAAAAGGTGGTACGAGAACGAGAAGAATACGTAGTGTCGCAAAGAAAACTGTTTCCACGGAGAGTTTATTTCATTTGGTAAATTCGATGAGAAAGACTGTAACGAAGGGAGAACCGAGAGGATCTCGTTGGAAAGTAGGTCAGATGGTTTCTTCGAAGAAGCCAAGCCCTCTTTCGAAATTGCAAATATCTGTCGAGCTCCGTGAACAAATTTTTCAGCCGGATTTCTTTCTTTTCCGATAGATACTGAGTCGGATCCCTTTCCGCGGAATTCAATACCGACCTTTTCCACCAGGATAATTTATCGTCAAATTAACATCATTATGCTGGTGTTCCGATTTTCTCTGCAATCAATTCTATTTTTATACAATTCTGATTTTACGGTACAGTTGTGTTTCGATCGGGGATGCATCCGCGAATGTCAAAGGGGATTAAGTTATATTGTACAGAAATTATAGACATGAAATGATTTTCAGTTTATTTGAATTTTATTGTTATTTGGTTAGTTTGACATTTTCGTTATTAAATTATTTGAACGTTATTGTTGTTCAATGGTTTAAATGTCAGTCATGTTATATAATTTAAATTTAATAGTATTCAATTATTTTACTTTTATTACTATTAAATTATTTCAATTTTATTGTTGTTATTTGAGTATTATTATTATTCAATTATTTAAATTTAATTACTGTGAAAATATTTGAATTTTATTGTTATTATTTGGGTGTTATTATTAATCAATTATTTAAAATTTATTACTATGAAATTACTTGAATTATTATTATTATTTGAATGTCATTATTAATCAATTATTTAAATTTTATTACTATGACATTATTTGAATTTTACTGTTATTATTTGAGTGTTATTATTAATCAATTATTAAAATTTTATTACTATGAAATTGTTTGAATTTTAATGTTATTATTTGAATACTATTATTATTGCAATTATGTATTTAAATTTTATTACTATGAAATTATTTGAATTTTATTGTAATTATTTGAATCTTATTATTAATCAATTATTTAAATTTTATTACTATGAAATTATTTAAAAATGTAATCATATGTAGAGCTCATACGATATCATGTATCACACACGATAAAAAATAATATGTGTCATTAATTAATTTACATCGAAATAAAATTAATACAAAACGTGTTAGAATTTCAAGCAATGCAAATACTATCAAAAGGAATATTATTTTATATTATGTGTAATTTAATATTTTAAAAATATAAATACTTTAATAATAATACAATTTACGTAATTTAACAATAATGAATTTCAAACAATTTAATAATAATAAAATACAATTTAATAGTACCAAAATTCAAGTAATAAAATAATAATACAAATCAAATTATTGAACTGCTATAAAATTCAGATAATTTAATAAATTTCGAACGATAAAATAATAATACAATTAAAATCATTGAACAGTAATAAAATTTAAATAATTAAATAATAATAACACTCAAATTAGCAACAATAAAATTCAAATAATTTCATAGTAATAAAATTTAAATAATTGAATAATAATAATACTCAAATAACAACAATAAAATAAAAAATTAAGAATAAAATTAATGAATACACGTGCACATAAAATAGCAGCAATTTTCACAAAACGCACAACCAGAAAATAATTTACTGGAATAAGGGTAGATTATTTCAGCGCACGTCAATGGAGAAGAACGTAATTTAATAAAGGAATGAAAAGGAAGTAATTGAAACAGATGAACGTAACGTGCATTTGCGTGTTTACTTTTATAATCAAGTCCCTGCAAAAAAAAGTACACATAGTAACAGACATTAGCAATCAAATGTTCGTTGCTTTTATGCTAATTAATTTGAAGAAAACGAGGAAAATAAAGATCTCCAGACCAGAGACAGAATAAGATCGTAATCAAGAAACTGCGTTCAAATGACAAATGGGCCCCTACAAAAGCTGAATAAATTATACTTGTCGGTTGCGTAATTTCCAGCAAATTATTTCGCCTTTGAAAAAAAAAGACGAAGCACAAAGAGAAAACGAAATCCGTAGTTCTGTGATTATCCTCGGGCTCTCTCACTTTCCTGCCACGTTTACCTCCGTTTAAACGCAGCCCAACCATAATTAAGTAAAAAACAAGCTATTTATGCAGGGTTTGTTAGCTAGAAGAATACAATTTCTCTTTGTTTGTTGCTTTTGCTTAAATAGAGCTTGTTGTTAACACCTTATCCGTTAAGACATCTTGAGAAACTTGAGGAACTCTGTATTTGAATTATAGTCGCGATGAAACGCCACCAAAATGCAGTACTTAACATTTCAAGGACGTAAAATGATCTTTCAAATGAAAATAGAGTAATACAGGTTTCTGTAATGGTGGCAAACATGTGGTCGAATATTTGCATCGAAATTTTGATTGAAATTATTTTATCAAGTATATAATCTCTTTAACTCTTATTATAAATAAAACTTGATAAAATTTGCAATAAAGCTTGCAAACGTCAAAAAATAGTTTAGAGTCAATAAATTGAAGTTACGTACAGCTGTATACAAAATAACTAATTAGAACTATTATTAATTACTAAATCACTTATATACTTCTTCAACATAAATAACGCTATCTACAATGCAACATAAATTTGTATAGATATAACAAAAGTCTAAAAAGGATCTCAAATGGAAATTTGAGGACCTATTTAGGCTTAGGAAATTGAGAAATTTGGAAATTGGAAAAATGGGAAAATGGGAAAATGGGAAATTGGGAAATTGGGAAATTGGGAAATTGGGAAATTAGGAAATTGGGAAATTGGGAAATTGAGAAATTGAGAAATTGAGAAATTGAGAAATTGAGAAGTTGAGAAATTGAGAAATTGAGAAATTGAGAAATTGGGAAATTGGGAAATTGGGAAATTGAGAAATTAAGAAATTGAGAAATTGAGAAATTGAGAAGTTGAGAAATTGAGAAATTGAGAAATTGAGAAATTGAGAAATTAAGAAGTTGAGAAATTGAGAAATTGAGAAATTGAGAAATTGAGAAATTGAGAAATTGAGAAATTGAGAAATTGAGAAATTGAGAAATTGAGAAATTGAGAAATTGAGAAATTGAGAAATTGAGAAATTGAGAAATTGAGAAATTGAGAAATTGAGAAATTGAGAAATTGAGAAATTGAGAAATTGAGAAATTGAGAAATTGAGAAATTGAGAAATTGAGAAATTGAGAAATTGAGAAATTGAGAAATTGAGAAATTGAGAAATTGAGAAATTGAGAAATTGAGAAATTGAGAAATTGAGAAATTGAGAAATTGAGAAATTGAGAAATTGAGAAATTGAGAAATTGAGAAATTGAGAAATTGAGAAATTGAGAAATTGAGAAATTGAGAAATTGGGAAATTGAGAAATTGAGAAATTGAGAAATTGGAAAATGGAGATCAAAATATAATGGCACATTACATTAATGAATTTAGATATTAATAGTAAACTTCACGTTACATATAATTGTTTTAAAATGTAACTGACATAGCATCTGTTCACTTTCATCAAAAACACTCAGCTTATAAAAACCTTATTGATGTTTCAAAAAACTGGTACTTTTGCCTTAACTTTTGTTATCTGTTACATAATAAATTATCCAGCTAAAGAAGCAACTTTTCGACGTAAATACTCCATCGGGAAAGCAGACAAGAAATAGAGATTTCAGGTTGATACAGACACGAAATTAGTAGACTAGTCAGGATGAGTAATGGAACTTACCGTCCCGTATCACACCACTTCCCAATTGCCTCCATTTGCTGAAGGTGGTGCCGCCATCATCCGGCGTAACCGATCCGGTTGTTCCGGAATCTGGTTGCGTCGTCACCATCTACGACAGAAAATAATGTTCCCCATGAAACTAACCAAAGCAAACCCTTCTTTCGATGTATTCAACGTTCCTATGTCAAGGATGGATCAATACTCACTTAACGTGTAATTTACAATTTAAATTTCATTTGAAATTCTCTCGCATTCTCATTTCCTACGTGCTACGCTGTTTCTTTAAATAATATCCTTCTGATGTATGAAATCCATTTGGAATTTCAGAACTCCATTTGCGTGTATCAACACCTGATATAAACATCGCTGACCATACTTTGCGTTTACTTTTGGACTATGCATTAAAGTATATTTTTATATACTTTAAATATTATTTAAACCATAATGTTTGTTGCAATTTTTAACGTTACAGTGTTATTATCAGCTGTTGTTCAGCTGATCAGAAAAATATTTTTAACATTCTAAATTTGAAATTTATTTTAATTTATCCTAATTTTTGAACATGGATCCGAAGGTTAATTCAGGAACATTAATTCTTAATTGTATAGGGTGTTTCAAAGTTCATCCATGCTTTGGATATTCAGTAAGTTTTAAGTTATAAAATAATGTTAGATTAGATTATGTATTATATAAGGTTAAAATAAAAATGTTAGATGCTACTGATGGTAGGCCATTTTAAACGTCAGTAATTTTAGAGGAGTCAACAGATCAGCTTAATGCTTGTATAATATACAATACTAGTCCAAATTTGGTAATTGAGGAATTTAGAGATTCGGGAATTTGGGAATCAGGAAATTTCAAAATTTGGGTAATTGCGATATTAGGAGATTGGGAATTGGGTAATGTTGGAATTGGAAATGTTGGGAAATTGAAAAATTGACAAATGTTGGCAAATTGGGAAATTGGGTAATTGGGTAATTGGGAAATTGGGAAATAGAGTGATTGGAATTTTGAGAAATTGGGAAGTTAGAAAACTAAGAAATTGAAAAATTGGAAAATTGAAAATTTAAGAAATTGGGAATTGGGTAAATTCGGAATTGAGTAAATATGAAATTAAGTAATGTTGGAAATATGGGAAATTACGAAATTAAAAAGTTGAGAAATTGGAAAATTACAAAATTGGGAAATTGGGAAGTTGAAGCTTTAAAAATTTGAGATTTTGAAAAATTGAATATTTGAACGCTATAAACGCCATATAACAAGCTAATAAATGTGTAATACTATAATATAGCCTACAAACTCCATTCAAATTTGCACATAGCAATATTGTTATCAGTACATAATCGATCATGTACAATGTAGAGTAGTGTACACTGATACATAGGAATGCATGTAAGGATTAGTGTATTGTGTCCTTCGCCCTTCGATCCATAAGCAGGGTATAATAGAGGCTTGGCTTTTGGTTGGGGTCCAAAGAGGCCAGAGAGAAGCACACGCCATCGTAATCCGAGTGAACGATGGAATCTCGGAATGCAAATTCAACGGGGGAATATTAAACGGCCGATATTGTACCATTGGACTTCTGGTAATGCATAGTCGACGCACTGCACCATATGGTGTTCCAAACGTGAGTTTTCACCGACAGCAAGGGAAACGAAAACATGGAACCTCTCACTACCCGAAATCCGTACACTACCGTCCAAAAATTATTTTCCTTTTTTGTTTAAACAATTTTTTATCCGATTTTTAATTCACTTAGTTCTATTTGGTTTCATTTCTCTTCTTATTTACACATTTTGTGATGTTTTATTTCAATTTGATTTGAGTTTAAGATTTGGTTTGAGATTAATTTTAGTTACTCTACTTTCATATTTTCTACATTCAATTTTAATTTTAATTTAATTTGTTTTCAATTATTTTTTTCTCTTATTTTGAAAGTCGAGTTTAGTTTTATTTTTAATTTGAATTTAATTTTATTTCACTTACAGCCTTCTTAGTTATTTAAATTCAAATTTCATTTTATTTTGAGTTCTTTACTTTCTCATGTTTTACGTTCAAATTTCGTTTCAATTTCCATGTTAATTTAACTTCATATTAATTATCATATTTTCAATCTTTCAACTTCGATTTTAATTTCATTTTATTTTGGTTGCTTTACTTTCCTTTTCTCGTTTTGTTGTATCCTTCAATTATTCTATTCTTCGAGGTCTTACAGCTACATGAATGTTCGTTTATTTTCAAATTCTTAATTAATATTAATTATTAATGAATTGAATAAATTTTTTAATTCAAGTTTTCAATTTTCTATCTCATATTACTATATTTACAGATGCAATTTGAACTACTGATTAAAATTACTGATGATGTGTATAATTTTGCTATACACACCAAAATGTATGTGCATATGTATATGTGTATAAAAATACATATGTACGATAAGAGATAACAAAGACCTATCATGAATAAAAATTGCTTATTCATTCAATTTTTACCTTGTGTTCTTCTAATCATTTCTAATTACAAATTAACTTAATTTTGTAGCCTATATTGTTAACGGAATAGTCATTTTCAACAAGTAAAAGTTTACATTTATTTCTTCAATCTCTTTCGAGATACGTGTGAAGTTTAGTACATGTCCTAAAACTTTTGGATGATACTGTGTATCGGATAACGTTGACGAGGATATAAAAGTGAAACGGTTCCCCGAATGGGCAGACCTTTTGCATCGACGATTTGAATCGACTAAATTTTTATGCGTCCATTATGCTCGCTCTCTGAAACGACGTGATCGTAGAAATGCGTGAACCGATTGCTAACGAGGAATTTATAACGTATGATACGTATTTTTTTGGTTATTTCTTCTAAAGTACTTTTTATATTATTTACGATGTTGCGCACTGTTTCAAATTTCTTTCTTCTTGAAAATCTGTTAATTTAACAATGTACACTCGAAGGGTGACGCACATTCGCTATTTGGTTTAATACAACAATTAGAAATAAATGTTTGTTAACTAACTCTATAATGTTGTATGTTACTATATAATGTAACGTTTAAACATAGTGAAACACACAACAATAATAATTAATAAGCGAAAATAATAACTTTAACGAAATTGTGTCAAACCCATGAACTTGAAGGTTTTATTTATTTTTTGAATTTTGTATTTTATTTTTTGTATTCAAGTATTTTTGTATATTTTTATTATGAATTGTCATATTAAGCTCCTGAAAATCATTTATTAGTAACTTATTGGTCATCTCATTTTAAAGACATTGAATGAAGAATATTCAAACTATATCAAAGTAAAAATACGAAATTGATAGTGAATTCTAAAATATGAATATAACCAGTTATATTTCGACGAATTCAAAGCAAGTGGAAAATCAACGAGGCAACAAAGTCTGACACGACAGGTAACAAAGTCGACGTTGAAAAAGAAATCGCCCCTCGGGAACGTTGAAGCTCGAAGAAATTTAATCCCCTCCTGTCAACCATGGATCTTGACACGAACTTGAAACAATGCCGTTTAATCTATACTCGGCACGAACTGGTTACCAGATAAAGGAATATAAGTCATTGTCGGTTGATACTAACTCACGTCAGATTGCCTTGATACAAAGAAATAGACCGTGTTTACGAATCATGGTGTAAATTTCACAGCAGGCGCCATAAATTTGATGGAACACGGTTCTGAAAGGGTGAAACTGCTACGGAAATTAATATTGATGCGTTCATCCATTTTTGTGTGTTTGTGAATGAAAGGAACAAAGTGTTAAACATTATAGGTATTCAGGTTGTGATTTTTTTACTTTTGAGATTTGAGAAGAGAAAAGTGGCAAAATATGGTGTAATTATATATTATACTATATGTAGTTCTATGTATTATATATTACTTATATCATATATAATATAATATTACTATCATATATTATAGTAATATGTAAATATAAGGTTATTTAATACAATTTGTAAGCTAATCAGAAGTAAATTATTCACGAGTGAGGAATTGTTTAAAATTTGAAAAATTTGAGATTTGGGGTTTTAGAGAAAAAAAGTCTTCAATATAACAATTCAGAGATTTAAGGATCTGACATTTTGATAGTTTGCAAGTTTGTAATTTTGAAAATACAAAAAATTGAGAATTTGGCAATTTGGGAAATTTGGGAATTTTGGAAATTAGAAAATGGGATGTTAGAGTATCGTGATATGTCGAGAGATGTCGCGAATTAACAAAATCGGCATTCATTTGTCAATGCATCGCGAATCGCAGAGACGCGCATTTTGGCGGCAGTGCGAGTATAGACGCCGTAAAATAAAGACGTATTGTAACACACATTAATTTTATATAATAAAACTGCGTAAAAAACCAACATGGGAAAATTGTAAATTTGAGAAACTGGGAAACTGGGAAATTGGGAAATTGGGAAATTGGGAAATTGGGAAATTTGGTAAATTGACAAATTGGAAATTTGGGAAATTGGGAATTTGGAACATTGAGAAGTTGAAAATTTGGGAACTTAGAAAATTGAGAAATTGGAAATTGGAAATTTTGAAATAGGAAATTGAGAAATTGGAAATTGGAAATTTGAAAATTTGGAAAATTGAGAAATTAGGAAATTGAAAATTTGGAAAATTGAGAAATTGGGAAATTGAAAATTTGGGAAATTGAAAAATTGGAAAATTGAGAAATTGAAAAATTGGAAATTTGGGAAATTCGAAAATTAGGATGATAACTTGGGAATTTAGGAATTTGTGAATTTGTGAATTTGTGAATTTGAGAATTTAAGAATTTGGAAATTTGAAAATTTGAAAATTTGAAGGATTAAAAAATTGAAAGTTTGAGAACTTAAAAATTTGAGGGTTTAAAGTTTGAAAATTAAAAAATTACTAAACTTGAATATTCAAAAATATAGTAATTTGAAAATCACTTATAAAATAATTCCCTAGCATCCTCCACCAAATAAAATAATCTAGTAAATTTTAATATCTAATACACGAACGAACATTTAATTTCCCTCGTCATGTAATAAAATATTAAAAGGTTTGTGCCTGTAACTGGCTGTAACATCTAAAGCACAGACGAGAATTCTTTATTCAAAAATCTATAATGTATCTGACGGGCTAATTTAATCCATAATTAATCTAAGTCATCTAGGAAAATTGCACGTGATTTTCACGGATGATTAACACCGTAAAATAGCCAGCGTAATTTCCCATAAAGGGAATTTAATCCTTCAGAGCGAACAATTGTGTTCCGATGTTAAATCGACCTAAATCTTCCGTGCACTTGTAAAAAGTGAAAAAAAAAAAAACTTAATCCCAGTTTAATCTCGGTTATTTTCGGCTTCCCTGTGTCGAATTCATTTTCCCCTGGAAACGTTTCTTGCGTGGGCGAGGTTCTTCTCAACTTTATGTTATAATGGACGTAATTCGCGTTTCATAATCAGGTAGAAAAGAAAAATAATCAAATAAAGAATGCCGTGAAAAGAGTTCTGATTAAAGCGAATCGTTGGTTATCTGAACACGTACTAGGTCCCTGTTTTCCATTTAGAAAGAAATCCTTTCGTATTGAAGGGTAAATTTCAATAAAAAAAAAATTTACGGTTGTGACGGTAATGGAAGGTGTATTTTTTTATGGTGTAATATAAAAAGATGTTATGAAGAAAATTTTTGTGTAAAATATGCAAATATTTGGTGAATTTATAACAATTGTAATTTGGGATGTTACTAAATGTCATAAAATAGTGTAAAGTAAATTGTAAAATCTTATAAAATATTGTAAAACATAAAATATAAAATGTTACTAAATATTGTGAAAAAAACTAGTTACTCTAATTCTTGATACTATATATATAGTACATACTAAAATAATTAATAAAATAATTGTTGCTGATTCTAAAGATACCATACTAGTATTTTGAAGAGGATTGAGACTTCTATTTCAATAAATTATAATTAATAATAATTATTAATAGTAATCATAAAAGACTTTTTATATATTTTTAGAAAATTGATTTATTTATTTTTATATATTTTTATAATATTCACAGAAAAATTGTAGGAAACTGTTGATACAATTAAAAATTCAAGTATAGTGAAAGGTTAAAACTTTCAAAATATTTGAACAATTTGTTGAAGAATTCAGTTATTTAAATTACTAATGTAATTTATAGTACAGTAGATAATGAATGAATAATTTAAATAATACGTAACGAATTATAATAGTATTTAATAACATTTATTGATACTGAAAAACAAATATAAAGATAAGTTTTGCAATTTAATAACATAATTATATTGTAATTATATCGAAAATAATATTATTAAATAATAATATTATTTTTAAATTTAAATTTAATATTATTTACTATTAAATAATATTTAACCACAATTTAGTACTAAAATATTACCACTATATCCTTTTAAATAATTAAATAATTAAAAACAAATATAAAGATAAGTTTTGCAATTTAATAACATAATTATATTGTAATTATACCGAAAATAATATTATTAAATAATAATATTATTAAATAATAATATTATTTTTAAATTTAAATTTAATATTATTTACTATTAAATAATATTTAACCACAATTTAGTACTAAAATATTACCACTATATCCTTTTAAATAATCTATCAGTTTGTTTATTAATAAAAACTCATTATATTAAATTAAATATGTTTTATTAACTACATTTAGATTTATTTTCAAATAATTCATGAACTAATAGTTGAATTTGTATATGATTAACCAAATTGTATTGATTTATAATCTATTTCAATTAAAATTTGCAGTTTATGTAAAGATTTGAATAAAGAAATAAACTAAATTAAATCTCTGTTTTTCATATAGTTTGCACACAGATGCAGAATATACAGAAAAATTGAGGTTATATTTCCAGAGCATACAGTAATCATGTAAACAAGCTTGTAACCGAGTAACAAACTCTATTGCACGATCACATAAAAAAATATAGCGTCGTTCAGTAACAAACAAGAATATGTCTAACTTTAAAATAAAACTTCGAAAAAAAAGTTGTTCGATGAGAAAACATAAGTACCGACGCTTGTGTTAAATTGAACGAAACGCGAACATATCGATAGTTTGCAGAAATACAATACCTACGCTGCGTATATTCATTTTCAGCATTGTATACAATATGTTGGTACATTCAATGATGCTGTATGTTATAGCAAATAAAACATTTTTCCTGTGTATTTATTACTTCATAAGAAGTTGAAATGTTTACTTATTTTATAAATAAGT
Organism: Megachile rotundata; assembly: GCF_050947335.1. Lineage (NCBI taxonomy): Eukaryota > Metazoa > Arthropoda > Insecta > Hymenoptera > Megachilidae > Megachile > Megachile rotundata. Next base: position 6,826,305 of record NC_134987.1, on the reverse strand, counting down.
TAAAATATTTACTTGTGAAATAATAAATAGACCGGAAAGAAGCTCAATTTAAAGCTTGAAGCATTTAATCAGCAATTTAGATGTGAAGATGGAAAATTATAAACGTTTGGTTAATATTTTTGGAATTTTATAAACTTGAAATTCGGGGTTTTAATAATATAAAAATTTGAAAATTTTGGAGATAAAGTATTGTATTCTAAATGTTATGTATTTAGAAATAAAATTCAGAAATTCAGAAATTCGGATATTCGGAAATTCGGAAACTCGGAAATTCGGAAACTCGGAAATTCGGAAATTCGAAAATTCGAAAATTCGAAAATTCGGATATTCGGAAATTCGGAAATTCGGAGATTCAGAGATTCCGAGATTCGGAAATTCGGAAATTCGCAAATTCAGAGATTCAGAGATTCAGAAATTCAGAAATTTAGAAATTCAATAACCAAGAAATTTGGAATTTTAAATAAAAATTTGAAAATTTAGTGATTTGAGGATTTAAGAATCATGTATTTTCAAGCTTCAAAAATTAACCACGTTAAATTTGGAAATTTGACAAAATAGAAAACTTAAAAACTTAGAAATTGATGTATTTAAATATATTTCATTTTCGCAGAATTTTTAATAGTAATAACCGAAACGAAAAGTCCTTCTAAAATCCTATATTACCTTAAAACATCTATTAAACTTATTACTTTGAACTCAAATAACATTGAATTATTAAATTATACTATTATTATATTATAGATATAAAATTCATATCTACTTTCATAAAATCTAATAACACAAACATGAAAATGTTTATCATCGTTCCTAATAGTAGAATTGCAAATATTTCAACGATATCCAAATAAAGTTAGTAAATTTAAAAAAAGTTACCTTTTTAACGAAAGATACCACATTAGCGGGCAACATCCTGGTAATTGTAAAACCGCACGACTGTTTTAGGAAAAAACGGAAGTGCTCTTAGCTCCCTGTTGCGCCTCCAGTGGCGTTCTGTTTTCCGGCGCTGGTTACCGGCATAAAGTCGTTCTCAGAGCAGATATCTGCTATTCCTCTTCTCTTCTTTTCACAATAAGATCACGGCAATGTCCTCGGTACAACGAAAACGTGAATGTTCCAATAGAAATCGACAGAACATGGAGCCACTTGGCTCATCCTTTTGCCAGAAACACATTCCCATAAAGTTTGGATGGTTTCTCTCGGTGCACCATCAAAATTCTTTCTTGGAAAATTGAATCTGAAACAGACATAATATTTTATGCTTTATAATATAATGTAAGAAGAAATTATTAATAAAATATAATTATTCGAGTGGACATTAAATTTGTGGTCTCTTTTCGTATTTTTTTTTATAAAACTTTTACGTTGTGTCGAGGGATGAAAAAGTGAGATGTGGCAGACGATTGATTTCTGTGCATTTTATATTTATTTTTGGTAATTATTTGTTGTTGAATTTTAATGATTGTAGTGAGCAAATATTGAAATTATGAAATGTCAAATCAACGAAATTTCCAAAACAAATTTTCAGATGCTCAAATTTTTTAATTTTTAAATTCTCAATTAATTTCTAAAACGAATTTTCAAATTTACAAACCAGTGTTTCAAATGTTTAATTTTCAAATTTCGATATCCACAGTTTCGTCAAATTCCTAACCTCTAAATCTGACGCACTAAATATTGAATCAACACATCACAAAAACCAATCAAATATTGATTAGCTCATAACCCATTTGAATAAATCAAATAGTAACAAACATAATTTTAATATAATAAATTGAGGAACACAGAAATAGTATGAGAGCCACTTTTAAAACAATTTTTATTAATAAATATTTTCATAGTTAACAAATTACACATATCGCCAACAAATATTGAAATAAACAAAACGTCCTACTAATTTTAACGCCCTTATTAATTTCGGCTTATCGATCTATTTACCCGTCGTAAACAAACTTGTATCAGTAAACATGAAACTTCAGACCAATTAATTTCTCCCTATCAATAATTAATGAAGCTAAAGTTCTGTCAGTATCGAAAAACGCTTCAGAGCCGTTTTAAACAATTACTCGAGGATGTATAAATAAATATAATTTCATCGAAACAAACATGTTAAGATGTGACCCAGTTGAAAACAATGCATTCTTATTCATGAAACGGTTCGTTACACGTGCCGGATTAAATTCCAATAGCCGAATTACCATACGTCAACTCGAAAACTTTCGTATCTGCATATTTATCGTGCATCAGTCGGTACAATTTATTGCAGTAATACTCGTATAACAAAATGCGAGCACATTTCGGCTGGGTAACATTATAAAAAAGAAAAAATATTGAGAGTTCATAACTCGTACATACAGGATCGTTATCGAAGCGGGAAAATATGTATTTCCGCGATACAAACGAGAGAGAAGAGAAAACAGAGAGCTTTCAATTGATGATACACGCAATAAATTTTCAGCTTCATTTAATACTCGTCTGTTATTTTTTTCTCTGCTTTTTACTCGAATATGTTATTGTTCACGTTAAGGTTGCAATCGCTTTAACGTTGTCCAATTTCATGATATTTTATCGACGTTAAATATCGTTACCGTGTTGCTTCATTTTAGAACACTTTAACATTAATAACCTGATACTCTGATGATTTTCTCTTCCGTAGCTTCGGTTATAAAGCTCCGTTTATGCATCGTGATAACCTCGTGAATAAGTAGATTCACCCTCATCAGGAAAAAGACATTGATCCAAGGGGAGTGGAAAATATACCGTAGATGGAAGAAAATTTTTTATCAAAGTTAAGGGGAGGTCCTCTTACATCGCTGAAGTGCACGCCCCATGAAATTGATCATTTCTATACGACAACCTCAGCAACTTTCTTTATTCGCAAACTTCTTAATACGTATATTATCCGTTAGGGTGGTTCGTCAGTGTTATGTTCGTGGTTTGATTGTTTTTTTATGGGAAATGAGAAGCAAATTTCGGAGTGATTTGATAATACGAACTGATGTCATTTCTGAGTGTTCAAGGTTTCAAATGAGACATAACCTAACTTATATCTAAATAAACTAAATAATTACGCTGGGAGTATTTAACAGTTGTTTAATATCCAAATTCTCAAGTTTAACCCTCTGCACTTCTATGTCGAGTGCGACTCGACATCACATTTCTCTTGGATCTCAATTTAAATAAATAGATTGGTTGAATATGTATATCGTATTTTATTTACTATTTGCAATAAAAGACAAATTTGTCACATACTCCGTCCTGTTGCAGCACATTTTATTGCGAAGCCCTTTCTGGATCTATTTTGTAAATTAATGAGTCAGTAGGCGAAAGAAATTGAGGAGTGCAAAGGGTTAAAAATCACCATATTCTTAAGTTAAGTTTCCCAATACTGCAAGTTTAAGTTACGAAAATGTTAAATGTAAAAATACTAAATTTTTAAAATTGCAAAGTTTTAGATACTCCAGATAATGCAGAAATACAAACATTGGGAAGTTTGGTAACTTGAAAATTTCAAAACACAGAGACATGTAGCACGCTCGCACGGGCGCAGTTGCCCGTCAATGGTCTACAATATGGCGCGGAAGATATCACGAGAGTCATGCAAACTTTCAGTGCCATTGTGAATTTACTTGATAAAGTAGTATAGTAAAACTTCCGCTGCGACGAAGTAAATATGTGCGAGTTTAAATATACGCGTACTATTCGTCTTAATTTTTTTTGTATTCTGCATTCTTGGTAAGAAAAACAATAATTTATCAAATTTGACAAATGCAGATGTCTATAAAATTGGTAACATAAAAATTTATCATAATAACTACATTATGGTAAATGTGTTATGCTGCACCAATTCGTAGTTTAATACTTTATAACAATTGTTGAAGGCGAGGAGATCCGTGTACAAATAGTGTCGGAATTAATTATATACAAAGCACAAAAACTATTTATTTAAGAACGATATAAAATACAATCAGAATTACGTGAGAAGAATATTAGAGAACAAAATTGAATCGAAACATGCGAACACAAGAAGGAACGAACAATGATGATTAACATCGCTAGATGGAGACAAATGTTAATGCTAATTCGTGTATCGCTCTTATATCACTTTTATCTCCAATAACAATAACTTCTTAAAGATTTCATCAATGTTTACTAAAAATAATCAAAAATTCACAAGATTTTTATTTAAAATTTTTGTTAAGATACTTTTCTTGAATCGTATATTGATTTTTACGAAAATAAAGAAGTAACTTGTATTAATTTATGTTTTGTTAATGATTTATTTTTGACTTTAAATGTTCACTATGTACTAGTAGAGTGTTAATACAAAATGGCTGACGTTGACTGAAGTATCAAATTCAGCAACTCAATATTTTTACAAAAATTGTCATAAATTAGACAAAATATTAATGTTTCAATAATTTTGATTCATTCTAAGAATAATTCTTAACTTAATTGAGAATTATTATCCATTAAATTTTAATATCTAATTTTGTATAATGAAATTGTGAAAATTTCGAACCTAACCTAAAGTATAGGTAATTTGCTAATCTAATATGTAGATATAATTTGTTAATCCTTTTGTTGGATTGTTTAACATTGGAATTGCGTACAATGCACCAACCTAACCAGAAATAAACAATATTATTATACCAGCTGTTTCACTATAGCCAATTTCAAAAATGGGAACATTGATACATATGACGAATGAAATAATTTCAATAATAACGTAAAATAAATAGTAACTACAAATTTAAATAAATTAAATAAATAGTAACATTAATATATTAAAATGCACACAGAGCTTAGCTAAGGGAAATATAATATACGGAAGAAAATTCCTTCGTTTCCGAAAATTCCAGCGTTTCCTTCGTTTCGATGAATAAAAACGGGGTTTGACGTGGTTTCGAGGGTAGAAAGAAGCCGAATAAGGGTGAAAACGTAGGCGTCATGGAATTTCAAGCATCGTCTCATAATGGTCCGGCACATATTAGTTTATCTCGTAATGATCCCAACGAAGCAGCTCGAATCCCTTGGTAATTCCTTTCTACGATGCCGCGTACTCGAAGGAATTCGTTCTCTCCTCTGCAAGCTTCCAAGAAAGAAGCTCGAAATTAATTATCGAGATCTTAAATGAATAGACTCGACGCTTGACGAATCGTTATTTCGGCTTAATTATTGATAGGCGAAGTTAATTTTGTTGCTTGTTGTCCGCTTTTTAAAAAAAGGGTCACGACGGAAATAGCTGACCAAGTTAATTACGAAAGAGTTATATATCGCTTCAAGTATTTTACGTTATATTTACTATGTAATTTTAATTTATTCGAAAATCAACCCTTTGCACTCGAAGGTATTTTTGCTGTTGGCAAGTAGAAACTGTAAAACTTTCTAATTAAAAAGTTTGATGAATTCCTTTGAAGCTATTTCTCTATTATTAGACGCCATGTTGCCTGTTTCGCTGTGTTCGTGTATCACATGTTTAATGTAGATTTAATTAAAAAATTCTTATTTCAAATTATGTAGTTATATGATACTGGACTTTTATTATTACTAGTATACACCGAAACAATTTTGAAATTAAAAAGTCAGTGCAAAGTTAGAAATTTAGTATTTTGGAAATTTTTAAGTTCCTGCATTTTTATATTTGAGAATTGAGAAATTTAACAGCTTGAAGATATAGAAGTGTATATCTTTAGAAAATTGAAATTTCAAGAATTTTGAGAAATTTAAATATGTACAGAAACCTCAGTATTTGTAGATCTTAAGATTTAACACTTGCTGAAATGTGGAGAGCTAAAAGCTTGAAAGTTGAGAACATGAGAGTTTAAAAATTTCAAACTTAGTAATCAAAAAGTTTAAGATCTTTCAGATATCTTTCAGATACTAAAAATTCTAAAAATCTATAAATGTAAAAGTTTGAAAAGTACTAAATTTCCAATATCCAATAATTAGTACAAATACCATTACTCATCAATGATCATACAATTGAACCTACAGTCAAATAAAGCTGTTATCAATTCACTACTTACATTTCATCTACACAAGAAACTACTTTGCACCCAAAACAGTGACAAATAAGTGTGCTAAAATAACGATGAAATTACCACTGACTAATTTAGGGCTAAAACTGAGGAAAATGACGTGCTACGTCAAAGTTCCTCGACTTTGGCATACAAAGACGTGCCACTACGTTATCAGCCTCGAAGTGTATTAAACCATGAAGAGACTGTTGTCTTCAAGGCTCGATTATAACGTGTTACGTGCATGGATCGAGTTGGCAGGTTTTAATCGAACCGATCGATTGCTTTCATGACACAAAAGCCTCTTAGAACAGGATGCAAGAAAGACCAGCTTTGACGGTCTTGTAATACGAACAGAATTCTGAAAATCGCCATCTCAACTGTTTCTGGTGGATCAAAGTTGTTTAGTATTGAAATTTTTAGCATCATTTATTTGGAAATTACTTCATCTTTATTTATGTAAGAATTTGTAAAATTGATGAAAACCTTGTATATAACATTTAGCCCAGAAAAATGTATATAACATTTTCTGTTAGGTCAAGAACAAAGTAAGAATTATTTAATAACAAAATTTGCCCAAAATAAATTCTATGATTTTTACCTTTCACCATAAGCTTGAAAAATATTTTTATAAAATAAAAAGAATATGACATGTAGCTTATTTAAATTTAAATGATCTTTGTTCAGCAAACCGAATCTGAATGCACAAAGGCATCATTAAAATATTAGTCACTTTCATTGAACCTTTCTGTCTAAAATCAAGCAGTGTCGCCATCGTATTGAAGAAGAAATAATGAAATAAAAAGGTATCAATATGACAGTGACCTAAATATCCTGAATCGTGGAAAGACATCGAATTACGCGAAGAAAGGTTATAGAAAGGAGAATGATCGTATCAATATTTAACAGTGACAGAGAAATTCCAGTAATTGAAATGAATAATGCATACGGTGTCTCCATTGATTCGTATAATCATGGTAATACGAGACCACGGATGGTTAATCAATAGAATTAAATGCAAAAGCTATTTTTCTATAGTGATTCGGTTTGACGATCGGGTTACCAAACAACCGAAGGCGGCCATCACTAATGAATGATGTGCAACCAAAACCCACGAAACACGAAGTACAACACACCACCGTATCTAATATTGATTATAAAGTAGACTATGTATACAATGATTGCCACTTTATGCATTCAATGCAGGTGACGTGTACATTATTGAGCAGACTTCTGTGGGGAAAATGGCGGAGTAAAGATACCGTCACTCCTTATAATACTCCTGGGATTCACCTGTGAACGCTGGACTTCCCTAGGGAAAATTTATGTAGACAGGTTTTAGTAGACACTATCGTACTTCAGAATTAGCATTACTTCTACGAGTGAAGTTAATGGTACCAGATACCCTAAGGAGTTTATGGACCTCGTGAAGACAATGACAGCGTTCTACAAGGTAAATATTGTATTATATATGCAATGATACTTTTATACAAACTAGTATTATTTCGTACATATTTATTCATTAAATTTTATGTAATATTGTATTACAACCAATATACATATAAATTGTTATAAGTATATATTTATGTATATTTTTTTCAATTGTATGTATGCATTATACGTATGTATACAAAATGGTAATAATATTTAAACACTAATATTGTTAAATATTAAAAATACATCTTAAAGTATAGGTACATATGAAATAATAAAAATATTTAAACAGAGATACTGCTTAATATTAATCAAACATTTTAAGGTGTAAGTAAATATGAAATAATAAATGTAAGTATCCATACTTTAAGATAAATCGCACTTATAACAAAACGCACTTAAAATAATTGGAAATAATCATGTTTCAATGTTTAATTAAAATTACATATTTATTGAAACTAACTGCACCAATGCATTTCACTTCGTATACCCAGAAATTGTTCACCAGTATAATTGTACTATATCTAGAAATGCATCGATTAAATAAACAGACTACCATCGTCAACTTTGACCCATGGAAATGAAACTGAAATGTGCATACGTCTGGTCAAAGAGGTATAGTGTTATTGTTCGTTGGATCGCTCGTGTGAAGGAATTTTTACAGAATCGTAAAACGACCGTTTCCCTTTATGAGAAACCATTTATGTCACCGGAGTTAACTCACGTTCAAAAGAGAGATTAAATGACTGAAAGGTAATCCTGAGGAAAGCAATTTCCCTGACTGGCCAGGCCAAGTGTGGCTGTGTCTTGAAGAACCTTTTCACTGTAAAGACTTCGACCAGTCGTTTCGCGACTCATAATCCTCTGACATATTGATTAAACTGCATATATCGGGATCCATTTTCCTAGGTTAACTGGAGCAGCCACCGGGTCAGTAGAACGAATCCTTTCCACTGAATATTTCCAGCGGAACACGTTTATATATACAGTGTGTTCCTCTATTTATGATACGGAAAAAGAACAGGTCTGCAGTTTGTAAAAAATGTAAAATATTTTTTCACATTCAAGAGAAGTAAAGTGGAAGATCTTTTGAGATGTTTATAAAATTTGTTTATGAAAAGATAACGGTTTTACGGGCTGTTGTAATATAATATTTTAATAGTTAGTAATACTTTGTAATATGTCCCTAAATCAGGTTTTATAAATTCAACTCTGCTACACTTTCAGCGACGTAATAAATCTACCACGGTTTAAAGAACATAACCTTACTTCAAGTTATACTTAGCTTAATTCCACTCTCTTTTGTTCACCCACATCTCCTCACAGCTCTTTACACTTTGACCTTTCTTTTTCTTATCCATTCTACTATTTCCTTACTTTTTCTGTCGCTGAATATGTCCTCAACCCTCTCTTCAACTCTCTTTAACCACCCATTGTGTACTCTAACTTAGAACCACTCTCTAAAAATAAATTAGCATTTCCGTAAACGTACAACTGGTTACAAATGTAACGTTAAATACTGTATTTAACATTTTACGATTTTAATGAAATATTTGAGCACAAGAATTCGTCTCGAATTCTCTGAATGATAAACTTACATGAAAGCTGAGTTTCGAACGATTTCGAGGTGGCATAACTCAGAAATAACTGCGTTACTGCTGTTAGATTCACCTTGTGAATGTTCGGCAAATTCTACAAATCCTTTCACGTTTCAAAATCAGATTACAAAGGTTCAAGAATAACATACAAACAAATCCTGGCAAAATAATCATGGATTTACGCGAAACTGATTCGTTTGCAAACGCACCGCAAACCATCCGAAAAAATAATATTATCAGGAAACCAAAAATCTGCGGATTAAAGCAGCGAGTTCTAAAAATATACGTATTGCCGATGTTACATGGTTTCGACGTGGAATAACAAAAATAAAGAAAGCGAAAAAATACAAAAGAGCGAAATGAAACAAGGACCGGACAAAGGATTAATGCCCAGGGAATTTCAGCGAAGCCGTTAATCTTCGTGTAACGTTCCGCTCGTTTTTCAATCCATTTCGATTCGATCTGATTCGAGAGGCACGCCTGCTTCGTGCAGCCTCGTTATTACCCGGCACATTAAGATATTTAAATAATTTTCTTCCTGAATTACACACGCTTCGAGTAGCGCGATCAATTAACCCTTCCGACCTCGTATCAGTACACGAAACTGGCACACAAACTTCCGCGCGTTATATCGCTAGTTAGGCGAAAGAGCATGAAGTCCACGGTATACAGCCTGAGTAGCTTCAACCCTAGATTTAAGGACATGACCACTTATGTTTAAATTGAGATTGAAGCATAAAAGTAATGGGTACGTGAAGGAGGTTATCAACTAATCTGAACAATTTTATGAAGTGAAAAATAGGGGGGTATTTTTTAATCTTTATTTTCTGATGTGTGAGTGAGGAAATATTATTTAGTAAATTATGCTACATGTAGAATATTAACCTTAATTTTAAGGACATTTAATGACTACTTGTATTTAAATTGAGACTGAATTATAAAAATAAATAAATAATGAGTAATATGTGAAAGGAGTTATCAACTAATCTGAACAACTTTATGGAGTGAAAAGCAGAGTGGTATTTTTTAATCTTTATTTTCTGATGTGTAAGTGAGGAAATATTATTTAATAAATTATGCTACATGTGGAATATTAACCTTAATTTTAAGGACATTTAATGACTACTTATATTTAAATTGGGAGTGAACTATAAAAATAAATAAATAATGAATAATATGTAAAAGGTGTTATCAACTAATCTGAACAACTTTATGGAGTGAAAAGCAGAGTGGTATTTTTTAATCTTTATTTTATGATGTGTGATTGAGAAAATATTATTTGATAAATTAGGCTATATGTAGAATATTAAATCTAGATTTATGGACATTTAATGACCACTTGTATTTAAATTGAGGCTGAACTATGAAAATAAATAAATAATTAGTAATATGTAAAGAAGGTTACCAACTAACCAAACAACTGTATGAAGTGAAAAACAGAGGGGTATTTTTTAATATTTATCTTTGAATTCATGAACGACACAAAATTATTTAATCAATTATGCTACGTATTAAATATTAATCCAAATTTATGGACAATTAATGATCGCTTATGTTTAAATTGTATCTGAATTATGAAAATAAATAAATAATTGATGATACATAAAGTAGCTTCATACAATGACTCTTTATGCAATATAAAATCAACAGATACTGATATACTTGCAAAATATTTATTATTACATTTAATATTCGCTTTATCCATATACAAATTATTTTATACCTCTATTGAAATAATTAAGAAAATTTATTCATATATTTTTCTTCACAAATTTGTAGTACGTTTATAAAAAATTAGTTGCTTTTATATTATTGTTGAATACTGCTGTTTGAGGAACATGGACTTTTTCTTAAACGTTATTAGTTTAACGAATATTGCGAATGTTATTAATAATATTTAGTAACGTTTAATATTATTCAAAAGTGATACATTATGGTATAATCCTTTTTAGTGCCAGATGAAAATTAAAATTTTGTTATCCTCACGTCCTTGACCACCTGCCCTATACGTCACATAATTAAACAGCAATAACAAACTTGGAATAAAATATGTTCTACATGTTACACTCTATTTCCATGTTATAATATGACGTTATCGTGTCTTTCCATGTAATAATACAACATTATAGCGTATCTCAATGACATAACCTGACGTTATAGTGTGTTTCCATGTTACAACATGGCGTCGGATTAACCGTTTCGTGCTATATATAGCAAACTGTATACTCTTTATTAAGTGTCGTTGAAGAGTAAAGAAAGTTATAAACTTTACTGCTAATTGACAGCAGTAAAAGTCACAAATCTGTGTGATACTGTTATAAAACATTTACCACGTATTAGTTTATTACTTTTTTTATTATAATATCAGAGATACGAAATAATGTTGATATAACCGGAGGGTTAAGAGTGGCTTAAGAGTGGAATTTACACAGACGTGTTTATTGAAGTTAATTACAAGAAACAGAAAAGACTTTATTCAGATAATTGTTGAAATACAAAATGCGTAATTTATGTATTGTTGGCACGCAAGACTGGAAGTCGATTTCAAGTATCAATTTATAGAAAATTAGTCCATATACGGATACATGTAGATGTCGTGTAGGGTTAAGGTATCGTTACTCCAACAAATATGATGCTAAAAACAACATATATAAAAAAATAATGTAATGTAAAAATAAAAATAATATTGTGCAAACATGCTGCAGTCGTATATAAATAATATAATCTTATAACAAATAAAAACATGTTGCAGTCTTATATAAATAAAATAATAATGTAACAAATAAAAGCATGTTATAAATCACAAAAACATATATTAAGGTTAGATAAGAATTTAATAGGAATTTGTCATATAGCACTGCTTTTCTATAAACAGCAAACGCAACTTTAAACACGTTTTAATTTCGAAATATTGCCGTTCAATATTTGAAACTTTAATTTGTTTTCATTGCTGTGCACGGAGCAATACAGATGCGCAACCAGCCACAAATTCGGAATCAGTCGCTGATTTCCATCAAAATCGAATTTTCTGATGAATTTTGTATAAACGCGTCATTAATATTGCAGAGATTTTATCATGAATATGGTTTGAGTATAAATATGAATATTTTATCTTCACACATTTTCCGCAACTTTTTATTCCACAGAAACCTGCGTCAGTTATAATTATATTTTTGAATAAGACTTCCTTTAGGGTTTTTTGCAAACTAAAAAGATTTAGAGGTGTTAGAATTTTAGGATGAAGAAATTTTGGTTCATGGAAATTTGAGGATATAGGTATTTGTAGGTAGAGGGAATTTTGGAGATATAGGGATTTGGTGATATAGGGAATTTTGAGGTTGGGTAATTCAAAGATGTAGAATTTAGGGTTATAGGGATTTGAAGGCATAGAGAATTTTAAAGTTTGAAAATTTAAGGATGAAGAAATTTGTAGATATAGGGATTTGGAGATATAGGGAATTTTGAGATTTGGAAATTTCAAGATATAGAAGTTTAAGGATATAGGGATTTGGAGATATAGGGAACTTTGAGGTTTGATAATTTAAGGATGTAGAAATTTAAGAATATAGGGATTTGAAGGTATAGGGAATGTTGAAGTTTGGAAATTTAAGAATGTAGAAATTTAGAGATATAGGGATTTGAAGGTATAGAGAATTTTGAGGTTTGGATACTTAAGGATATAGAAATTTAGGAATATAGTAATTTTAAAATGAAGGAATTAAGAAATAGGAATACAAAATTCTAAGAAAATTAGCAATATATAGATATATTATAGTGATCCAGAAGACTAGGAATATTAAAAATCAACAATATAAAAGTTTCGATTTAACACTCACTATATAAATTGTTACAAGTTAAAGTTTATAATCCTTTTATATTACAGTATAATCATTGTTTTAACAAATGAAATAAATAAAGTATTATTTCAACACATACATCATTAACTTTGTTAAAACAATGACTAACAAGTCATCCGCATAAAGATGAACATGATTCATAAAAATAAAAATTGTCAAGTGTAAATAATTGAAATTACAAGAAATTGTTTCGGCAATGTCATGCAGAATGCTAATGTTTATTTATGAATCTATTAGCAATTCTATCCACTGGTAGTAGTTTGATGTCATCGATACTGCTAATAATATCGCATGCTCATTTCATCGTACTCGGGTAATAACGCCGGTGAAAGAAGTTTCCGGCCTTTGTCGAAAGGGAAACTTCCGGTTGCACGAATATAGCTCCGTTCGTACACAAAGGCTTCGATGTCACAGACAAAGTATTGGCTCTGGTACCAGCCTGATTTTTTTCTTTTTTTCTTTAACAACGTTGGTCAACGAACCAAATATTGGCTTTTTGTTCGACTAAAAACGACGAATTGCTGCTGTGATGGTGCAGCTATGTGGAAACGGGCCTTTTATCTTTTTACTCGTACGAGGATCGAGTTTATGATGAAATTCGAACAAATCGTCTGATTGTTGAATGTAAATGGCTTGCGAACGACATAGAAGGATAATTATAGGATTTTTTATTGGACCGAAACAAATATCAGCTTCCAAATATAAAATGGTGAAAAACGTGATAGTTTGGATGCTTTCAATGAAGGATATTTTGATCATGTTGGATGTACATTTAGATATAATAAATTAGTAATAATATAAATAAATTATAACAAACAAATAATTTCCATATAAATAAATAAATTACTAAATAAATAAATAAATAAATAAATGTACTAAATAAGCAATTATATAAATAAATTATAATAAATAAACAATAATACAAATACATTACAAAAAATAGTACATAATGTAAATATTATAGATTATAATCAATAAATAATAATGGAAATAAATCGTGCTAAATAACTAATTATGTAAATAAACTGTAATAAACAAACAATAATGTAAATAAATTATAACAAATAAATAATAATATAAATAAATTGCAATAAATAAGTAATAATGTAAATAAATAGTAATAACTAAGTAGTAACATAATTAAGTGATATTAAATAGGTAAAAATATAAGTAAATTATAATAAATAAATAATAACACAAATAAACTGTAATGAATCATTATTAATGTCAAGTTTCATCAGTAATTTATTTTATAACTGTCAAAATACAGTCCACCATTTTACTTTCAACTGATTTTTAAACAATTAGAAACTATTATTTCTAATTTAGCTTAAAATTTACAATGTTCTGACTATTTTTTCATTAATTAATTTTAATATCGCTAAAATACTCCCTATTATTGAACCAATTTAAAGTTGATGTATTAACACGCCTTGTAACACTCCTGAAAACTAAAACCGTAATCTAACCCCAAACCTAACTTAACCCTAAACCTAACCTAACCCTAAAGATAACCTAACCGTAAACCTAACCTAACGCAAAACCTAATCTAACCCAAAACCTAACCCTAAACCTAATCTAATCCGAAACCTAACCTAACCCTAAACTTAACCTGAACCCTAAACATAACCTAACCGTAAACCTAATCTGACCCTAAACCTAACCTTAAACCTAATCTAATCCTGAACCTAACCTAACCCTAAACTAACTAATTACAATTAAAATAAACACATCTTTTTAATAACTAAAAAATTCGTTTAAATATTCGAACTTTAATAAATCGAAAAAATGTAGCAAAAGTATAAATTGTAAAAAATTGCATGAATATTAAAAGATGGCTAACATTTATGCAAACGGAAGAGTTAAAATACCAACTAAATACATAATACGTTAAAATCTTTTTAACCCGAAGAAATGTAAAGACTACGTTACATTTAATTTATATGGAAATTTATAATTAAGTTTGCTCTGTAGAACTGTATATTTATATACCATTTATATCGAATATTGTTGCAGTTACAATCCTTTGAAACAGGAGTACATTTAATTCATACACCTTTGTTGCGAAACAATTTAATTATTGAAATCTGCAGATTTCTTTCTCGAAAGGTTCATCGGTTCACTTAATAGATTTCATATTTATCAATTCTCGGGAACTGATACCTTCTCGATTCTCAACTAATTCCTTTCCTTCAACAATATCCGAATATTTCAATATGCATATTTTAATATCACTGACGTATCCGTTTCGCTTCTTTTCATTAAAATTACACGTTCCAGTGAAACAAATTCACGCTTCATCCGTTACAATTACTGGCAGATAATTTTAACGTGGGAAATAAAAACGAGAGGAGGCACCAAAACGGTTGAAATTTCATAAATAATTTCGTTCGCGTCATCGGATAAAAATTCTCTGCAACTTATTTAAATGAATGGCGTCGTTTACGCGGACAAGCTTTACACGGAGTAAATAATTCCTGTTCCACGTCCATTTTAATTAAAGCCATCGAGATTATATCGTACATGTCCCTCAAACGTGGGGTCATCCAAACGTGTATAACCGTCTATCCGTATAATCCAAAATCACAAATCTCTATTTATCCGGATTCCCGTCGCAGATTAACTACAATAAAAGTAGAGAATTCATCGAAACTCAAACCGAGATATTCGATAGAAAATACCGATAACAATAAAGGGATATTTGGCAGCGACAATGAATCGTTTTGCGAGGTGAGGATAAGTACTGTGGATTGTAAAGATTATTCATAGTATTGAATATTATATCACAATGATTTCATTATTTCACTATGACAAGGGTAAATAATAAATAATAGGTTGCGAATGTTTGTACATTTATAATATAGGAATGTATATCATATTCATATGTGTAGTCATGTAGCATATGAAGCATATGTGGATCATGTGATAAGTATTTTGACAATTTGGTATAATAATAGGGAATTTTTTTAGGTTTAAAGATCTCTATTTTTGTAAATGTCTCATATAAATAATTTAAATTGTAGTTGTAATAATTAAGTACTTAATTAGTTGTTATCACTACAATTTGTCGATATAATAATTATATGATACACTTATTTTTTGTTGTATTGTATGAACGTGTACAGAAATGTTGCAGTATATACAAAAAATATGCGGATCATAAGTTCATTGACGATTTACTATAATAATAAACATCTTATTGTTTAATAATTATGATTATAATTTGAATTATTTATATATCTTGTATAGGAGACATTTAGAAGTGCAGAAGTTTAAAAATTTTCACACTTGCAAATCACCAAATTTTCAAATTTCTCAGTTTTCAATCCTTCAATGCTCTAAATTTCTAAGTAATTAAGTTCCCAAATTCCTAAGTTTTTAACCCCTTAAATTTTTAAATTTCTAAATTATCAAACTTCCAAATTCTTAAATTTTCAACCTCTCAAATTTTCAAATTTCTAAATTATCAAATTCCCAAATTCTAAATTTTCAACCCCTCAAATTTATAAATGCCTAAATCGCCAAATACCACAATACCCAACTTTTATCGTTTTAAAACCTTCAAATCACTCGATTGTATAATTCCTACTTGTTAAATATCTAAATTTCTGAATTTTCAGATTTTCAAGTTGGAAAATATTATAACAAAATATTGGAATATTGGAGTGGCAAAACAATAAAATAGTAAAATAGTAAAATAGTAAAATAGTAAAATAGTGAAATAGTGAAATAGTGAAATAGTGAAATAGTGAAATAGTGAAATAGTGAAATAGTGAAATAGTGAAATAGTGAAATAGTGAAATAGTGAAATAGTGAAATAGTAAAATAGTAAAACAGTAAAATAGTGAAATAGTGAAATACTGAAATAAGATTAATATTGGAAGACTAAAATATTGAAACACTAAAATACTAAAATACTGAAGTTGTGAGATAGTAGAATAGTGAAATAATACTAATGTTGAAGATTGAAACATTGAAATACTGAAATTATGAAACAGTATAATAGCAAAATAATAAAACAATAAAATCATAAAATAATAAAATAGTGGTATACCAAACTGAACCAACATAATAAAATAACAAATTAATAACATAACAAAATATTAAAAATAATCACCGCCAAACACGATTCACTTAAATAGAATAATAAAATATCCTTCTACTTCACAAACTCAAATACAATTACATAAACTACCAAAACCCAGTCATAAATATTAAACACAACCCCACAATCACACCCTCATGACCCCAAAAAACAAGCACCGCAAAAATAAATTTTACATCAGAACCACCCACACACCTCCCTAAAAATCCTAAAAATAAAATCAGCCATCCTTAACCTTTCACCGAGCAACTTAATTCGACCCATTCACATCCGAACCTTTTGATCCCAGAATGACCCGTCGGGTCCCTCGCGTATCCCTCGATCCGTCATTCAAAACGAAGGTCGAAAAAGGACGGGAAAACTAGCGGCAAGAAATTGGCTTTACATTTTGAAGAAAAACGTCCATGGGATCTAGTTTCCTGTCGACGTTGAACGAACGGTAGAGCAGCAAAAAGGGAAAAGCTCGCGAGAATAACGGCAAGCAGCAAATGATACAGTTAAAGGGAAACACAGAGGGGCAAAGAGGGAAAAGGTGGAGGGTGGAAGCAACCGTTGGCTAGGAAATGGCTGCCACCTGTAGCTATTGATCGGCAGGACGAAGCCGAGTGCGTGTAGTGATGTTCCCAGTGGTAGTGGTCCTCTTTCCAGCCGTGTCGAGCTTCACCAGAACAACCTTGTAGGCTTACATCCGGTTACCAGCCGTTCTACTTGTCATCATCCTCGTTTCCGTACCCTCCATCAAAATCGTCTCGTCGATTTTTCGAACGTGCCACCACCCTTTATCCAATCTTGATCCGCTCAACCTTTTCAACGGTGATTTCGAAGTTGAATTATTACTTCGACATCTTGCGACGAATACTTTTACGATTTATGATGCATTTTTCCGATTTTTCTCATATATTTTTTCGTATACTGTTATTGTTAGTTTATGTTTCGACTCTCAGTTTCGTGAAACCTGAAGTTTTGAGTGAAAATTGAAATTTTATCTTTGTAATAAAGTGATTCCACTCGTTTTATTGTGTCTTTTGTATTTTTGACGCAATACAAGTGCTCTTATGAATTTCTGTGTTCAATTTCTAGATTGCAAGTTCGTGTAAGCTCTGTATTTGTAGCTTCGTATTTTGAAATCTTTATGTGTTCAATCGGATTTTGTTTCTGTATTTTCAAGTGTGTATATAACCGAATTTCTGTATCCCCCAGTTTCTAGGTTGCTCTGTTTTATTATTAAATTTTTTGAATTATTATTATTAGAAAGTTACGTTTATTCCTTCAATTTTAATATTTCTTATATTTTCACAAGTATTCTTCAATTTCGAGGTCGAGATTTTAAATTTTCTGTGTTTGTTCAAATTTCTGTATTTTTAGAACTCTATGCGTTCAAATTTCTATTTGTTTAAGTTATTTACAAATTTCTGTGTTTCGCAATTGTTATTGTTTTTATGTATTTTTCAACTTGTACTACTGAATCTTCATATTTACAAATTTCTATATTTTCTAAAAATAATTTCTATATTTTCGAAATCTCTATTTCTTAGAACGCCATATTTAAAAATTTCTATCTATTTTAGTTATTTCCAAGTTACTATATTCCCTGCCTGTATGTACAATCAAACTTCATGATCTCCATATTTTAACTATCACTAATTTTCGTATTTTTAAATCGCTCTATTTTGAAATTTCAATATCTTCAAATATGAAAGACATAGCTTTCTATATACTATCCCCCAGTTTTAAATATCTAAATTTTTATATACAGAATTTGTTATTTTCCCAAATCTCTATGTTCTTCAAACATCATATTTTCTAACTACTAATTTCAAAATCTCTCTATTTTCCATTTTCTATATTTTTAAATATTCACATTCTCAACATTCAACTTTGTAAAATTTTTATATACTCAATATTCTACGATTTCTATATTTTTTCAAGTTTTCCAATTTTCTATATCCCAATCTCTTACTATAACTTACTCATTGTTCAACCATCATATAACTCTTAAATAAAATATTGAAAGGCATCAAACAATAAAATAAAAAGCACTAAAAACTAAAATTTGAAAATTACTCATAACATACGACCAGCTAAAGCCAGAGATCGAATAATTAATTCTGTGAAATAAATTACAAAATTTGCAAAATGAAATAAATAAAAGACATCCCCGCGTGTAACTAAACTTATACTAAAATTCATATAATAATATTAAAATTTAATTCACTGTTTTAAAATTTTCTAAAATTGAATTTTAAAATTAAAATTAATTAGTGAGCGTTAAAATTACTTCATGATTTTAAAAATTAATAGTATTAATATATTAATATTGTGCAAGATTTAAGATGTCAACGAAACATAACCTCCTAATAAATGAAACAAGCTTTCTATTTTCCTCAAATCGTCACTACTTATTCAACCAGACGGAGACAAATCAACGCACGAGTTCCAAACATTTCATCTTTCATACTTTTGTTTTTCGATGAAAGCGGATGGAGGATTCGATAAATCGAGCAGCTGCGGCTACGTGGAAACTCGAGCCGTTCTGAATGCATTAATTAAAATGGAAATGTAATTACGGATCGCGGCGGGAATAGCGTGGAAGTTGTTCAGGGTCACGAGCCCCTTAAGAGGCCTGCTCTGTTATCAGGAACCAGTGAATTGAAAAAAAAATTGTTTTCCAAAAATCGATATTGCAAATACAAGCGACAAATAATTTTCAGGAAATTCTCACGATTCTTACAATTTCTGCTTGTTACTCTTTCGATATTTTTATTGACAACGTGCCGATAAAATAATCGATTTGTAGGATTATTTAGAACACTGTCTGTGCATACATTTTACTTCGTTAAAAATAATATTCATTAATTAATTCGTCGTCCGAAATATTCTACTATAAATGCACTGACCGCTGAATATTTTCTGAAATGAATATTCAAAAATTTGATACGCTTTTGCAATTTATTTCTGAATTTTACGCGATATGCTTTCATTTATTCTAGTTTTTTTCGTGTTTCGTTTTTGTTGTCTCTCGACTTCTAATTGGATGCTGCATTTTGTGGTTGTATTAAAATTCTATTTTGTTTTAAATAAAACAATAAGAGATTTGTGTGATAATTTTTAACTTATGTAATAAATTTTAAGTTAACATATGTGGCATTCTATAATATTTTAAATTATTCATTTTCATGTTTTTAATTTAAAAATTGACACAAATCATGACACGTGACTTGAAAAGATTGCTGAAAAGCTTGTATGATTATTGATGAAAAAACTTGTATGACGATTTTAACTCTTACTTTTAAATAAATTCAATTTAAGTGAAATTTTATATTTTTAAGCTAACCTATCATTTCAAATTTGACATTTGATATGCAGCAACTTTATTTAATACACAATTTAATCTCTCAATGTTTATTTAAATAATAAATGTAAATTTATACAGTAGTACAAATTATTTTTATCATATGTATAATATAGATCATATGTAAAGTGACCATTTATTTCCACGATAAATACGACAAAAAATAAATATTGATTACAAATAATTTTTTACCGATATGTACTTCTTTCATGCAATCAGAAAAACATACAACACCAGTATTTTATTGCAAATAAATAATTGTAATTATTAACAGTTCATGTTACATAAAAAGATCCAGAAATAATAAAAAGAATATAATTTTCATATAGTGCGGAGTGTGGAATTGATTGTAAATAGTTTTGAATATCGTGTTTGAGAGTTGGAATCGATTGTAAATAGTTCTAAATGTTGTGTTCGAGAATTATCGATGTGATTAACAAATTGATAGCGAGACAAAGAAACGCTGAGAAAAAAAACGGCAGTTCGTTGACGAATTTCAGACACGAAAGGCGTTTCGAGAAAGTTGGCGAAATTTAAAGAAACGAATAGAAATAGCGATTGAGCATATAAATTCCGTTTAGAAATAGTTAATTAAAAGTGTTGTTGTTATTAGTGTTCGTTTTGTTACTTAAAATAAATAGTTTTGTGTGTTTTATTTAAACCTTTTTTTTATTCCCACAATAGTTATAATAAAATTTAACAATAATTTCCTGAAACTCAATAATATTAGAATACATTACTCAAAAAATTAGTATGAATAATTTGAAATTGTTTACTACTAAAAGTTTAATACTAAAAGTCAGTATAGTACCAACAAGTTTAATAAAATAATAGGATCGTCATATTCAAATAATTATTGAGAAATTTTAAGTTTAACCATATTTCCTCTTTTTACACATTTTCTAACAACAAAAACTCCAATTTGCTAAAAGTCTCCAAAAGAATAACCAAAAGCGCACAAAGGACTTCTAAAAAAACCTCCCTTTATATTTGTAAAACTATTTTCAGAAAAAGTCGAATTTTGAAAAGAGTTGTTGGACCGACAATAACGAAACACCAAATACAATGCGTTGATTTTGCAACGTTATTGACGGAAGCTGATTCAGAAATATTTGTTCCTTTCTGTTAAAGAACTGTGTGAAGTTGCGCAGGAAATTGTAACATTTTAATCAGATTCAAAACAGCGATGTTTTGATAAGGTAATTAACACTGTTCATAACATGGCGTCGTATCTAAACTGATTTACCATATTAACCTCGTTTAAACGGGAAACTGCAAGTTTCGATGCAAAACTGGGTCATTAACGACGAAACGTTGATTCTACTGTACTGTTATGATTTATTAATCCCATTTACTTGAAAGGCTGAAATTTTTCTGCGAATAAATCGCAGTGAACGTTAATTTCAATGAATTTGTTCAATTTAAAAACAGCTGTTCCTTCGTTTGGGTAATATTTCCTCCCCCGATATGATTTTGGAACTTCATTTATTTTAATCGTTATTAATTATTTTAACACTTTAATGCTTTGCAGTTATATTTTATAAGATAATGTAACTATTATAAAATTCCCTGGTTCCATAATTATATAGTTCCCAAATCCTCCAGTTCCTGAATTCCCTAGTTCTCAAATCCCCTAGTTCCCAAATTCCCTGGTTCTAGATTTCTCTAGTTCCAAAATTCCATAGCTCACAAGTTCCCTAGTTCCCAAATTCCTTAATTCCAAATTTCTCTAGTTCAAAAATTCCCCAGTTCCCAAATTCCCTAGTTCTCAAATTTTCTAGTTCCCAAATTCCCTAGTTCACAAATTCTCCAGTTCCCAAATTCCCTAGTTCCACAAATTCCTTAGTTCACAAATTCTCTACTTCCCAAATTCCTAAATTCCTAAATTCCCAAATTCCCTACTTCTCAAATTCCCCAGTTCCCAAATTCCCTAGCTCCCAAATTCCCAAATTCCCAAATTCCCAAATTCCCTAGTTCCCAAATTCCCTAGTTCCACAAATTCCTTAGTTCACAAATTCTCTACTTCCCAAATTCTTAAATTCCTAAATTCCCAAATTCCCAAATTCCCAAATTCCCAAATTCCTACTTCTCAAATTCTCTAGTTCCCAAATTCCCTAGCTCCCAAATTCCCAAATTCCCTAGTTCCCAAATTCCCTAGTTCCACAAATTCCTTAGTTCACAAATTCTCTACTTCCCAAATTCTTAAATTCCTAAATTCCCAAATTCCCAAATTCCCAAATTCCCAAATTCCCAAATTCCTACTTCTCAAATTCTCTAGTTCCCAAATTCCCTAGCTCCCAAATTCCCAAATTCCCAAATTCCCAAATTCCCAAATTCCCAAATTCCCAAATTCCCAAATTTCCAAATTCCCTAGTTCTCAAATTCCCTAGTTCCACAAATTCCTTAGTTCACAAATTCTCTACTTCCCAAATTCTTAAATTCCTAAATTCCCAAATTCCCAAATTCCCAAATCCCCTACTTCTCAAATTCCCTAGCTCCCAAATTCCCAAATTCCCCAATTCCCATATTTCAAAAACTCCTAAATCCCAAATATCCTAATTCCAACATTGCTAAAACCGACGCCTAAGAATAACTTTCTCCATGATGGCTACTTTTAATGCGTTGCAGTTATATTTCATAAAATAATGTAACTATTATAAAATTCTTATATTTTAACGAAAATTCTTGTACTATAGACGAATTGTAGATTTTATACTTGATAAAATTTTAAAAAACCTTTATAATTACTATTTTTTCCCGACATATTACTTTACAATACTATATTCTTTTTATTTGACAATTTAAAATATTAAGGTTATGGTAGCGATTGACCAGTTAAGAGAAATCTTCTATGTGAACAATGGTGCTACGTCATTAAATAACGTGAGTTGATGCCCACAGACATTTCCAAACCTTCTAGGTTGTGTAACAAGACAATTTAAAAAAAAAATTAAATTATACAAATTTGAAAAGTACATTTAAAAATTCGGTAAATGTACAAATACATTTTTTATACGTATTCTTGAATCCTATAATACTCATAAAAATACTGAAATGTGTTTCTTTTAAAAATTAATGAAATCAGGCATCAAGCTGTTAATATAAAAAGTAAAAAATTATTTAATAAATGAGAAAGCCTTTAAGAATCCCATTTTTTGATATATAATCTTGTATACTTACACCGCGATTATTGGATTATAGAATAATTATAAACTTGTAATTCCGTTATCTGGAATATATACTGTTATTACCTTGAATAATCCAAGAGAACAGGCAAGAATTTATGGGCGAATTCTCCCAGGGATGCAACAATGCAACAACTCTCGAAATGTACCTATATTAATTTGCATAAACCGGAAGCGAGCTGGGTGAGCACAAAACGTGGAGATTTGTTCTAAAGAGCAAACTATAAGCTACAATTTCATTAGATAATTTATCAAGATTTTATCCGGCTTTTCGACGTTCCTTTGCATACCACAGTTATTCATCAGCTCGCAGTTTCACGCTTACCCACGTTCCCTTTCAGTTGGCTTTTGCCCAAATACTTCGACATTGTTCGAGCCGTTTGCAATTGAATGCAGCCTGAAATGAAAACCAAAAGACTCGGAATTCCAATGAAAATGATTGATTAACTACAGTTGCCAACTGGAACCTGTGTTTCTGTCATTGAAACCGTTCAATGCTTAACGGAGAGCTTATTACATGGTTGAAATGTTCTGAATGCATTTCATATTTCTTATATATTATTTGTTTTTTAAGAAATTTATCATTTGTTTATTATTGTATGTAAATACAGGAAACTTATCTTTATTTAATTTATTCTTGAGGATACCATATTTGGCTGAAGTGATTTTATTAAGTGTTTATTAAGTAATTTTCTGAAATTTTAGTGTAAATTTATAGTTAAATGGTTAAACTTTTTAGACTCATGTTCCAGCACTTTCAAAGTTTCAGATCCTCAACTTTTTAAATTTATAAAGCCCAATTTTCAATATTATTAAATTTCAAAAATTTCTAAACTCCCGGTTGTCTAAACGTCAAATTCCTAAATCCCTAAACCCCTATATTACTGAATTTTGCAATTCTCAAACTTCTAAGTTCCAAAACTCCCAAAATCCTATATTTCCAAATTTCTAAACCCCTAAATTCCCAAATTCCCTAGTTCCCAGATTCGCTACCTCCCAAATTCCTTAGTTCTCAAATTCCACAGTTCTAAAATTCCACAGTTTCCAAATTGCGCAGTTCAAAAATGCCCTAGTTCAGAAATTCCCTAGTTCTAAATTTCTCTAATTCCCAAATTACCACATTCCCAAATTCTCTGGGCCCCAAATTCCCTAGGCACAAAATTTCCTAGTCCCCAAATTCCCCAGTTCCAAAATTCCATAGCTCGCAAATTCCCTAGTTCTCAAATTCCGAAATTCTCTAGTTCCAAAATTCCCTATGTCCGAAATTCCCTAGTTCTCAAATCCCCTAGTTCCCAAATTCCCTGGTTCTAAATTTCTCTAGTTCCCAAATTCCCTGGTTCTGAATTTCTCTAGTTCCAAAATTCCCTGATAATAAATTTCTCTAGTTCCAAAATTCCATAGCTGGCAAATTCCCTAGTTGCCAAATTCCCTGGTTCTAAATTTCTCTAGTTCCAAAATTCTCTAGTTCCACAATTCCCTGATAATAAATTTCTCTAATTCCAAAATTCCATAGCTCGCAAATTCCCTAGTTCCCAAATTCCTTAATTCCAAATTTCTCTAGTTCCAAAATTTGCTATTACTCAAAACCCCTAGTTCCCAAGCTCCCTAGTTGCCAAATTCCCCGGTTCTAAATTTCTCTAGTTCCCATGTTTCCTAGCTCCCCTAATTCCCAGTAACTAAAATCCCCAATTTTTCAAAATTGCCCACCTTCAAACTTATCAAATTTCCACATCTGTAAATCTCTTCACAAACCCCCAAATTCTCTAATTCTCCTATTTTCAAATTTCCAAAAGTTCAAAATAAAAATACTCACACTTCCCTCTAAAAGCCCTTCGATTTTATTTCCAATGAAATTTGAGAACCGCCGTCAAAACATATTAAATATTGTTCAATCACGCTGAAACGTTTAATTAAAAAACTGTTCGATTAAAGTCCGGCGGTAAAGGAACAAAGATTTAACGAGTTTTGGAAAAATTAGGAAGAACGCGATTACATTTTCGCTTAATAGCTTTCGCTGCCGGCATGATGCCGGGTTTTATGCGAAAATTTATGCACATTCTGTGTGTAAGCCGCGGCTGCCACCGTGTTTCGAGAAATTTGTCGAGCGTTGCTTTCCGCGCGAAAAGCTACCGTGACAGGAACAAAAAAAAATCTATTAGTTTCGTTAGCTGCATTTGTCCGCTCGCGAGGCCAACAATACGGCTTCCAATTAACCTAGTCGGGCGTGCGTTGCAGCCTTAATGTCGTTTCGCGAAATGCAACATCCTCTGACTAACGCGAGAACAGAAATTTGTTGTTCTCCTGTTATGTGTGCGCGAAGTGTAACTTTATGTGAAGGAAAAATTTTTACTTGTTACGCTAAATTTGAACTGATATCGCAGGAAATTTCTCTAAGGAAATATAATAATTTTAAAAATACTTTTGTGTATCTATGGTAATAAATATTAGTTCGTACGTTGTTAGAAAAAATGTAGTATTAAAAGTTCAATTTTTAGAGATAATTAAATAACTATTCTTGCAAGAAGATTCTATTTAGTAGAAGGCGCATAAGTTGTTAGATATTGTGTATCATTAGTATAGTTAAAAATATAATAATTTCTTTAAGATTTATTTCCATCTGACATTAAATATAGGACAAAATATAATAATAGGATTAATAGTAGTTATTATATTTATATTATAAGCACAAGTTGTCATGTATCTATATTACTGTACAATACTGCATGTATTAAATTACACAGCATCAGAAATATGATATTTGTAATCGAATTATTATATAGCACTAAACATCATTATATGGTATTTTATGGGGTATAATAATTATTTCATACTTTTAATTATTATAGCTGTAGCGGCACATGGTTCGCAGCGTTGGTAGAAATTAGCATTGACCGTTTACAGATGTTTAGGTGTAGGCAGTTAAGCCTACCCTAAAGTCTGTAAGTCGGCGAAATTATTTTATGTTTTTTGGACGTGCGTAGCTCAATAGACTACCCTACCATAAACGCTGCCAGCCATGTCCCGTTACGGTTCATTAGGCCACATGGTCAGCGCGGTCCGGAAGGACATTTTCGACTCTCAAATTCTAATTTACAATACTCTTTCCCCCGTCGAAAATGGGAGGACTCTGCGAGGAAAATAACTCCACCCTCAACTGTGTAAGGAGTTACGCCTTCTCCGAAAAGTTTATATATACTGCGGAAGGGCGTCAAAACAGATATAATCAGTCGAGCCTCCGATTCTGCATCATCGAACATTCTATACTAATTCCGTAACATTGTATTCAATAGCATTTCTGTAATATCACACATAGTCTCCATAGTTCACATTAAAACACCTTACCTCTTGCAAACACACTGTTGCGAGTAATATTTATTCATTTCACACCTAACCTACCTCGCGACAATTGGTGACCCGCGACGTGATCACGGCGTGAGTGTTACGTGATTTAGTGGAAACACAGTGATAAAGTGCAAAAAGACACAGTTAAATATAAGACTTCATACAGACATTTACTTAGTTTACATAGAGACACACATAGTTATATTTAGTTCAATAAGTGCGAATTTAGTGTTAGTGATGGCTAATGAAGATAGAGACGTTTTCTTCAGCCCGCAAAAGAGTGGAAATCAGCAGCAAGGATCAAACCCCTTTGAGGTGTCGAACATCGACCGTGTGGGTATACGTGTCCCACCTTTTTGGTCCAGTAACCCGCTGCTCTGGTTTCATCAATTGGAATCACAATTCGCACTCAACAACATAACTGTGGATTCCACAAAGTACTTTTATGTCACGTCGTTCCTTGATATTAAGTGCTTGCAAGAAGTCGAGGATATTATACAAAATCCTCCTGCCACTGGTAAATATGAAAAAATCAAGGAGGAGCTAATACGGAGGTTATCCAGATCGCAGGAGCAACGGATTCAGCAGCTCCTGGAACATGAAGAAATTGGCGATAGGACACCTTCGCAATTTTTACGCCATCTCCGCAACCTGGCTGGGGATATTAAAGTGCCGGAAAATTTCCTGAGGACGATCTGGATGAATCGACTGCCAGCATCAATGCGGACCATCCTTGCCACGCAGATGGATGCATCTCTCGAGAAGATGGCGGAATTGGCCGATAAGGTCAATGAAATCACGCCTATCGGGAAATGTGCTGCTGTGTCCACGGACACCCGATTCGAGCTATTGTGCGAGCAGATGGCGCGTTTAACACAGCAAGTTGCGGAGCTTGCGAAGCACAGCAATTCCACGCATCCAGGGAGATCCACTTTCCGCGGACGGAAAAAGTGGCGCAACTACGGCCGCAGCTCCAGCCGAGGCAGAAACAGCAGCCGCAGCCCCAGCCCGTCGCAGCCAGGTGTATGCTGGTACCATCGCAGGTTCGGGGACAGGTCAACAAGGTGCACCATCCCCTGCACCTACCCGCAACGTCAACAGCAACACCAGGGAAACGAGACCGATCGACCTTAGATGCGGCAGAAGTCGTCGATCCAGCCACGAGCCGCCTATTCTTAAGTGACAAAGACAGTAAGGTAGAATTTTTAATAGACACTGGCGCCGATATCAGCGTTTATCCGCGTAAATTAGTTAAGGGACATCCTCCCAAAAGTACATACACTTTGTATGCCGCGAATGATTCGACCATCTCAACGTATGGCGATATCGTTTTAAATCTAAATTTAGGATTGCGGCGAATTATCAAGTGGAAATTTATAATCGCGGATATCACAAAACCAATAATCGGCGCGGATATGCTTAAGTATTACGGCTTGTTGGTAGATTTAAGGAATAAACAGCTAATCGACACTGAAACAAAATTAACGTCACGAGGAAAACTGGGGATTGCCGATTTAAATTCAATCAAAACAATTGTCGGTGACTCTCCATACCATAAAATCCTCACAGAGTTCATAGATATCACCATTCCCACACGTACACATACAGGCACAAAACACAACATTACACACCACATTAAAACGACTAAAGGACCATCCGTGTTTTCGAAACCACGTAGGTTAGCACCTGATAAATTAAAAATAGTAAAAGAGGAATTCGAGCATCTTTTGGCCGAAGGTATAATTAGACCTTCGAAAAGCCCGTGGGCTTCGCCTTTGCATTTGGTTCCTAAAAAGGACAAAGGTTGGAGGCCGTGCGGGGATTACCGAGCACTAAATGCATGTACAGTACCTGACCGTTACCCTTTGCCGCATATCGAAGATTTTTCTAGTTTATTACATGGCAAAACCGTTTTCTCCAAAGTAGATCTTGTTAAAGCATATCATCAGATTCCCATAGAACCTTCAGACATAGAAAAAACAGCAGTTACTACTCCCTTTGGTTTGTTTGAGTACGTCAAAATGCCATTTGGTTTGATGAACGCAGCTCAAACATTCCAAAGGTTTATTAATGAAGTATTATTTGGCTTAGATTTCTGTTATGCATATCTAGATGATATTTTAATAGCATCGCGTAACGAGGAAGAACACTTGGATCACATTCGTCAGCTTTTCAATAGACTTCAAAAATACGGTATCATTATTAATCCTGCTAAATGTACATTCGGTCAAACTTCAATAGATTTTCTTGGTTATACAGTAAACAGTAAAGGTACTGCTCCAAATCCAGAGAAAGTAGATGCCATCAGAAATTTTCCAAAACCTCAAGATATAAAAGAACTCCGACGTTTTTTAGGGATGTTTAATTTTTATCGTCGCTTTGTCCCTAACGCCGCAAAATTACAAGTCCCATTAACAGATTTATTAAAGGGTGCACCTGCTCGTGGTAATCCTCGTATTGCCTGGTCGAAAGAAGCCGAACTTGCTTTCACCCAGGTAAAGGAAGCACTTGCTGAAGCGACCCTTCTGGCGCACCCGGTACCTGGCGCTAAGCTTAGTGTTACCGTGGATGCGTCTGATTTCGCAATCGGAGCGGCACTTCAGCAATGGGTGGATGATACCTGGCAGCCTTTGTCTTTCTTTACAAAAAGCCTTTCGTCAGCCCAACGAAAATATAGTGCATATGACCGGGAATTATTAGCCGCTTACACCGCAGTTCGTCGTTTTAAACACAACCTTGAAGGTCACGCATTCACAATTTACACTGATCACAAACCTCTGGTTTACGCTTTCAAACAGCGGCCAGAGCGTTCCACTCCACGACAGTTCAGACATCTAGATTTTATAGGACAATTCACTACAGACATTCAACACATATCAGGGAAAGACAACATAGTCGCGGACGCATTGTCCAGAATACAGGAGATTAATAAACCCGTTGATCTATCGGAATTGGCACAGTCTCAACAGGCAGATGAAGAGCTTCAAAGTCTCTTGCTGTCTGAGACTGCCCTTAAATTAAAGAAAATTAGGTTCCCGTTTAAAGATCGCGAGTTGGAAATTTTTTGCGACACTTCTTCTCCTACTGTTCGTCCATATGTACCTGTAAACCTCCGTAAACAAATTTTTAACACACTACACAATTTATCACACCCAGGAGTTAAAGCCACACGCAGACTGGTTACTGATCGCTTTGTTTGGCCATCTATAAACAAAGATTGTAACACTTGGTCTAAACAATGCATTCCTTGTCAAAGAAACAAAATTACACGACACACCTCATCTCCGTTAGGCAATTTTTCATTACCGGTTTCACGATTTCATCACATTCATATTGACATAGTAGGGCCATTACCCATTTCACAAGGATACAGGTATTGCCTTACCTGTGTCGACCGCTTTACCCGCTGGCCAGAAGCTTGGCCGGTCGAGGACATAACAGCCGAGACAATAGCAAACACCCTTTTAGTAGGTTGGATATCACGCTTTGGTGTTCCAGCTATTATTACTACAGATCAGGGTAGACAATTTGAATCTCAACTTTTTAAAGAATTAACACAGTGTCTTGGTTCACATCATATCAGAACTACCGCTTTTCATCCTTCATCTAATGGTATGGTAGAGAGATTGCACCGACAATTAAAATCAGCAATCCGTTGTCATGAGACCGACAAATGGACCGAGGTACTCCCACTAGTCTTATTAGGTATTAGATCCACATATAAAGAAGATTTGCACGCAACTCCAGCAGAATTAGTATACGGATGCACGTTAAAATTACCGGGAGAATTTTTCAATAAAGATCAAAATAGTCCAGTGACGTCCGATTTTGTTTTACACTTCAAACACACAATGAAAAACATACAACCTTGTAAACCCTCACGACACGGCACACATACACCATTTATACACAAAGATTTACACACATCAACACATGTATTTATTCGACACGATGGCGAAAAACGTTCTTTACAACCGCTGTATGACGGACCATATAAAGTTATCAACCGTAACAGTAAATATTTCACTGTGCTAATTAATGATCGTGAGAAAAACATTAGTATCGATAGGTTAAAACCTGCGCATGTAGAACCGACTCAACTTGTAACGAACAATACTTCCGATACACGAAGTGCGAGCGATCAAGCAAGCCGTAGTCCTAAGAGCATTTTGAAACAAGCTGTGCCAATTAAAACACGGCATGGCCGTATAGTTAGATTTACCGAGCGTTATCAGGCATAAGTAACCGATGTAAATAGTTTTTCTTGTCTGTATATAGTTTTTTTTGCGCTCTATCTTGTATTACTGTTAGTGTATTTTCATGTATGTAAGTATGTATGTATGTATATAGACCATGTAAATTTTGTATAGCGTTATCACTGGCAAGGGGGTGATGTAGCGGCACATGGTTCGCAGCGTTGGTAGAAATTAGCATTGACCGTTTACAGATGTTTAGGTGTAGGCAGTTAAGCCTACCCTAAAGTCTGTAAGTCGGCGAAATTATTTTATGTTTTTTGGACGTGCGTAGCTCAATAGACTACCCTACCATAAACGCTGCCAGCCATGTCCCGTTACGGTTCATTAGGCCACATGGTCAGCGCGGTCCGGAAGGACATTTTCGACTCTCAAATTCTAATTTACAATACTCTTTCCCCCGTCGAAAATGGGAGGACTCTGCGAGGAAAATAACTCCACCCTCAACTGTGTAAGGAGTTACGCCTTCTCCGAAAAGTTTATATATACTGCGGAAGGGCGTCAAAACAGATATAATCAGTCGAGCCTCCGATTCTGCATCATCGAACATTCTATACTAATTCCGTAACATTGTATTCAATAGCATTTCTGTAATATCACACATAGTCTCCATAGTTCACATTAAAACACCTTACCTCTTGCAAACACACTGTTGCGAGTAATATTTATTCATTTCACACCTAACCTACCTCGCGACAATAGCTATGAGTATTTAGGTAGATTTCAATAATCTACCTAACCGCATATCGATGCGAATTGACAATTCGATTCTTCCCTCGTGAGGTCATTTATACGTTGCCATATGTAATATCGTGTGTACATAGCATGTTTCCTCATGTGTTCCTGCGTGTGTACACGGGTATATCAATACATTTGATAGGGTGGTTCTCCATGTATTCCCTCACGTGGTCAGGCATGTGTACACGGATTTATTAGTGTGTTTTACGATGTGGTTCTCCACGTGTTCTGACATGTATACACATGTGCGTTAGATTGTTTCACCATGTGGTTCCCTATGCGTTTCGGCATGTGTACCCAAATGTTTTAGCGTGTTTGCAGTATCTATGTGTTTCGACATGAGTACACGAACGTATCGGTGTATTTTATGATGTGGATATGAGCGTGCTTGCGTGTGTGGCCATGTGTTTACGATACGTTATTCTCACGTGTAGTTCTGCATGCGTAATTTCAATTTTACCTGTACGTTGAACATTTGTGCAGTGAAGGATTAACGTGAATTTTAAATTGAATTCCTAGAAACCGGTATCGATTACGGGGTCAACCACGAAGAGATACGAGACCCATACTAATCACTGAATCCCAACCACCCTTCCGTTAAATTACTTGGTCCGTTAAGTTGTTGCCAACTTGAGAGACAAGTTTTGACTCCACTTACTTAGCCGAACTCAATATAGTAAAGAGCTTACACTCACACACGTTCAAGTGCAGTTAATCGCCTATGTGGACCCAGATTTCTAATAACAATTATTTCATAAACATATTTCGATAACTAAAAAAAGAAGTAAGTCACGAAAGTACAGTTACATACAAGTGTACAGTTTTATTGTTTGGGTTTACGAGTTACAGTAATATCCTGTCAGCCATCCTTTTGTCTCTAAAACAGTTTTTAATCTTCTTAGCATAGGATGCACTAATTTTATAGCGAAATTAATGAAATATTTCGCCATTCTTTTGCTAAAGAACTCCAATCTTCCTGGTAATATAAATGCTGCGTGTGTAGGTGACAGGCATGAAAGGTCACCCAGATTTTAATAAGTAGGTATATAAAAGCAGATGTATAATTGTAATTTTTGTACAGAATATTCATTCTTAATGATGTTGTGTAAGATAAAAGAATAGATTTATAAATTTCAGATTACCCAAATTTCAAAATTCCTGAATTCTCAAGTTCCCAAATTATCAAATTCTTAGATTCTTATATAATAAGTGCACAAATCTTCAAATGAGCAGATCACAAAATTCCTTGATTTTTAAATCTCCAAATTCCCAATTTTTTAAACTCCATAGATTCTAAATATCTAAATTTGCAAAACTTTCAATTCTCTAATTATCAAATTTTTAAATATTCGAGTCCCTAATTTCTCAAATTTCTAAATTTCTAAATTACCAAATTCCCTAGTTTCAAAATTCCCTAGTTCCCAAATTTCCAAATTCCCAAATTTCCTAGTTTCCAAATTCCCTAGTTCCCAAATTTCCAAATTCCCAAATTTCCTAGTTTCCAAATTCCCTAGTTCCCAAATTCCCTAGTCCTCAAATTTCCCAGTTCCCAAATGTCCTAGTTTCCGAATTCCCTAGTTCCAAAATTCCCCAGTTCCCAAACTCCCTAGTCCCCAAATTCTCAAGTTCCCAAATTCTCTAGTTCCCAAATTTCCAAATTCCCAAATTTCCTAGTTTCCAAATTCCCTAGTTCCCAAATTCCCTAGTCCTCAAATTCCCCAGTTCCCAAATTTCCTAGTTTCCGAATTCCCTAGTTCCAAAATTCCCCAGTTCCCAAATTTCCTAGTTTCCGAATTCCCTAGTTCCAAAATTCTCTAGTTCCCAAATTTCCAAATTCCCAAATTTCCTAGTTTCCAAATTCCCTAGTTCCCAAATTCCCTAGTCCTCAAATTCCCCAGTTCCCAAATTTCCTAGTTTCCGAATTCCCTAGTTCCAAAATTCCCCAGTTCCCAAATTTCCTAGTTTCCGAATTCCCTAGTTCCAAAATTCCCCAGTTCCCAAACTCCCTGGTTCCCAAATTCCCTAGTTTTCAAGTTCCTCAGTTCCCAAATTCCCGAGTCCCCCAATTCTCTAGTTCTCAAATTTCCTAGTCACCAAATTCCTTAGTTCCCAAGATTAAAAAAATCCCAATTTCCCAATTTCCTAAATCCCCAAATTTCATAGTTTCCAAATTTCAAAAACACTTCAATCCAAAAGATCCTGCTTCCAACATTGCTAAATCCTATACCTAAGAATTACTTTCTCCATGATCCCTGTTTTTCTGTACAGTACCATCACTACCAGTATCCTCCATATCCTGTTGTCTTATCTCAAAAATGTAGAGTACCTCTCTAACAACCAAATACATCGAACCAACACATACCCAAACATCATAAAAAAATAATCCATACTTCCTCCATTTTCCGGTTATACCTCCAGTTACACATCCCGTATAAACAAGATCAGAAGCGACATTAATTATAAAATGACCCAACTCGACTTGCAGCGTAAAACTCGTTGATACGCTATCTCGATCGAGCGTCCACGTTTCCAGCACCGCTGGGTCACGCAAGATCACTATAGCACCACCCTACTGACTTTTCAATGAGTTAAGTAAACACGCTCCCATTGCCCATTCGTTTCGGCAACGTGACTTCACCTTATCGTACACGAATCGGACCTTCGGCCTTTCTACTTGACCCTCCCTGATCGTTTCCAACATTTTTACGAGTTTTGACCTTATCTTAGCCGAAAACTCCCCCTTTTCGCCCGAATGATCTTTATCCAACCCCGACGTGTCCCTGTCTGCCCTTCGATTTTTCCTGCGTTTGTCGCCGGACCACCCTTATTCTCGCAGATGGAACAGCACTTTGTTCGATTGAGATGGCTCCTGGAATCGTATCGACTCCGTTAACGAGCTCATTAATTCTTTAACGTGTTCGCTGATCCATCGGGATTACTCGTTAGACGCTCGAGGACGTCCTGCGGTTGCCGAAGGGAATTTCTGATTCGCGGTAAGTGGAGCTTTCAGCAATTCGGCTAACTTTGAGTGGGAATTTTTTATCAAGGGTATTGGAATATTCGATGCGTGCAAATTTTGGGGTATAAGGAATGCTTGAGTGGGTATACTTTAGATTTGTTTATTTGATTCGGTCATGTTTGCTGAATGGGAATCGTGGAACAATCTACCTTAGATATGTATGGTAATTTGAAAAATTCATATTCTAAATATTTATTGAAGATATAAATATTTATATTGACATTATCTAGTTAAAATACTGATATATTGATATTGTTTTTTGAAAATTTTTATTTCATAATGTCATGATGAATTACTATTATATTAACCATATGATATGCATCATATGTGTATTACACATGTTATGTATGTATTATTTGTTATGTTACATTATACATACATTATACTTCATATGAAATTATTGTTACATGTTTGTAGTTATAATATGTTACTATAATATATATAACAATTAACAGCATTAGCAGTAGATAAAAATTAATGTATGTATGCCATACATGTATGTACATGTGTGGTATTAATTTATTATGTTACTTATATATTATCAGTACATAATAATGAATGTATAGTAATGATTTTTATTATGCATATTATATAGAATATAGTGTATTTTGCATAAAATTATTAATGCATATGTAGCGTAATAATTAATTATACATATGTTACACATACTGATACACAGACATTTACTAAAAATATTATTATACCAATAATACCATAATTGTTACTTCATTTTGCAATACTTTTAATGTTTGTTCTATACAGTTCTACATTGTGAAACAAAGCAACTAAAACAATTGTTCTATGAGCAGTTAATTTTTTCCGATCGGAAACTTCATAATTGTTATCTATAAAAGTCCCATTTCAAAGGAAATCTGAAACCTGGAGGCATTCCTCATACGAGAATCGATGAACAAACAAAACCACTCCATTGTTCGGAAAAAAAAACAAAAATGGTTCACTTTTATAGCCGCAGGACTCGAAAGAACGCTTGCGCAATTACGAACAACCCATAGCTAAATTTCGACGAATTGAATTTGTTTTTCCCCCACGTCTCAATGGAGTAGCTTTCACAAAGGGTAGAGTGCCCAGAGCCTCGTTGTAATTCTACTTGTGGACCAACCGAAGGATCCGCTTTCCGAAATGCCGAAAAACAAGCGGTTTCGGGAATGTGAAACATTTTCGGCATACGAAACGAAAATTTTCACTATGGAATAGCAAGCTGGGGTCTCCAAACAAGAATTAACTTAATTGACGCCGTTTTTAGTCTTCGCTGGATATTCTGTCTGTTCTGGATTAACGCTTTGAACGACGGAGTGGCGATGGCAGGCATGTTTGGGTGACTTTGAAATTGTTTCTGTTGTGGCATTTGGGGATTTTGGGTTTATGAGAATTTGAGAGATTGAAATTTCAAATATTGGAATTTTAGGATTTTGGAAATTTGGAATCTGGAAATTTTTGAATTTTTGGAAATTCTGGAATTCTAGAATTCTGGAATTTAGGAATATAGGAAATTCGAATTTGGAATTTTGGAAATTCTGGAATTCTGGAATTTTGGAATTTTGGTATTCTGGAAATTCTAATGTGGAATTTTAGAATTTTAGAATATAAGAAATTCGAATTTGGAATTTTGGAATTTTGGAAATCTGGAATTTTGGAATTCTGGAAATTCAAATTTGAAATTTGGAATTTTAGAACTTTGGAATTTTGGAATTCTAGAATTCTGGAATTTTGGAATTTTGGAAATTTGGAATTCTGGAAATTGGAATTTTGGAATTCTAGAATTCTGGAATTCTGGAATTCTGGAATTTTGGAATTTTAGAATTTTGGAATTTCGGAATTTTGGAATTTTGGAATTTTGCAATATTGGAATTAGGGAATTTTGGAAATCTGGAAATATGGAATCTGGAATTCTGGAATTTCGAATTTGGAATTTTGGAATTCTAGAATTCTGGAATTCCGGATTTTTGGAAATTTGAAATTGTAGTATTTTGTAATTTTGTAATTTGTGAACTATAGGACTATGAAATCTGAAGATATTACAATTTTAATACTTCAAAACTATATAAAATATTAAAATTTATTTATCCTCGAAATTTTTCAAATTTCTATTTTTGTAATTTTCTAATAGTACAGTAGGTTCATTGCAAATAAAATTATTATTTGAACAAGTTTTCGCAAATATTTTCTACAATTTCGAATGTACTGTAATGTAGTACACTTTTCTCTGCACGAGTATCCCATTTATTACAGTTTGTTCACATCCCGTTTATTACATTTTATGAAGATAATATAGACTAATGAAGATGAAGAAATAATTGGATAGGAAAGATAGGGGAGGCAACAGCGTCAATCTTATGCCGGTGATATATGAGGCTTCCAAAAGCCAAATTGATCAAGTCTGTAAAATTAAGAGTGGAGGAAAATGGGAATTTAAATATGCTTAAGAGCAAATGAAAATTGGATAAGCTTCGAAAACTTGATTGCCACAATGGAGTTTATTTTACATAATAAAACGTATATTACTAGCTGTTATAATAAAAACAATTCGACTTATTTTAAACTTTTAATATTGTTAGAATGTTAATTAGTAATGTTAGAATATATTAATATTACATATTCTATATTAATCTATTATTAATTATAGTAAATAAAATAGGCAGTCAAACTTTAACGTGCTGCTATTTTTTTCATTTTTAATTATTTTCTATCATTTAATCGTTTATTTTCTACAGTCAAACTGCACTGAAAATTATTCTCAAATTTTTAAGCTTTTAAACTTACAATTTTATAAGTTTATAAATTTACAAATCTTTGTATTTAAAAATGTTTCCAAAGTTTTATTATAAATTTTCGAATTTTCAAATATACAAATCTTTTTATATAAAAATATTCAAAGCTACAAATTCACAAATGTAAAAATTCAGAAGTTATCAAAACCTCTAAAATTCCATCTTGTCCCACAATATGTCTGAAGCTGAAACCGTTAGCGATTAATTTCCATGTCTCGTACATCTACCGCCAGGAAGATAAAAAAGCAGATTTCGGTAAAAGTAAATCATTGCAGCGCACGGGAAGCAAAATTGTGGTATATTACAACGATAAATTTGTTCAAAAGATCGTAAAAGTTAAACACAGTTGCCTCGTGTAGATTATTTTCCTTTCTCTTTTTTTCATCCAAAAATGAAATCTGCAAAGAAATTGAATTACGTCGCAAGCGAGCACTGTTTATGAAAACTTTCCTAACTTTTCTTTATATTTTCACTTAGGTAATCAATTAACGTCACTATAATTTATCGTTGTTCGGTAGATGCAAGAAACTTTCAGCACAATATTTTCCCTACTAACGTATTATTGATGGGGAATCGTTATTTGTGTGATGGCGTTTTAACCTAAAAGTTGCTCGCGATTCAATTTTCTAGGAAACATTGTTCCCCTGTCGATACGAGAGGCGGAAGTATTAATAATATTTACATAGTTTCTACTTACTCGGTTATTTATTAATAATTGCATTCTAGACGCACGTAAATGCTTTATGGCTTCTACGTTTATTCTGTGGGCTCTGAAATTAAATTTCAGAGGAAAACCTTGAAAATTGAATGTAAATTTTTACTTTTTGAATTACTCATTTACTTTGTACTTCAATTTTATAATATATTTAGAATATAATTAGAAAATACTATTTTGTTACATAATTTAATACCATTTTGTTTTTGATTATTAGAAGAATTTAGTTTTTAATTATTCAAACATGTAAAATCCATAAAGTCATACAAAAATGTAAAATCCATAAAATCATAAAAAATGTAAAATGAAAAATGAAAAATGAAAAATGAAAAATGAAAAATCCATAAAAGCATACAAAACTGTAAAATCAAAAATATAAAATGGAAAATGGAAAATCAATAGAAGTTTGCAGAGTTTAATTTAATATAAATATAACAGTCTCTTATTCTTAAAAATATAACAAAATATATAAACATAGACCTAAAAAAAAATAACAAAATTTACTTAAATTAATAATTGACAGAGTTTAACGCTGGTTAATATTAAATATATAATGTTTATTAATATGACAGGATGTTACTATAAATTAATAGATATAAATTGAAGACGCGCTGGTGCATCGCCGGTAGCCGAACACAGCAAGAAGAAAGAATAAACAAAAGACAACGCATAAACAACGCATTCTACCAACTTATACATTCGGTAGCCTAGATAGATTATACTACCAACAATAATTTTAATGTATTTTAACATATGAAGTATTAGTACTATTTTATTCTCACATCAAAAATTAAAGAATTAAAAAACTAAAAACAGAATAAGAAAATTATTTAGTTAATATAAATAAAAGAATATCTTTCTAAAACGTGCCTACATTATTAAAAAATATTTTGAAAATAAAGATGTCTAACTTTATCCTTCGTACAAGTTTGACTCGTTCCAAAATGGATGCATAAAATATCTTTTATCAATGGCCGATATAAAAATCTGATTTGAAATAAACACCCACCTTTATCCCGTCTTATTTCCGTCAGCTTTGATTTACGATCCCACATAACCTATATATCTTTCATCTATTTCTGTAAGCACGATACTTCCCCAAATTCTACAACCCCCTTTTTTACGTCATTCTTTATACTCCGAACGTTTCTATTTTTCACTCCCCTTTTTCCTCTTCGGAAAACCATGAAACTTTTAAGGGTCACAAAATTATTTCTTTGACAGCGATGTATATCTACATTTACGAATACCTTATCGATTTTTCACGTTTAATAATAAAATTTTGTATCAAGTTTTCGAAAGTTTTGATCGAAATTGGCTGGTAACAACTTTCTAGTTAGTTTGATGGATTGTTATGTTTCTCTATTGCCCCTATTCACACTATATAAATCACACTGTATAGATGACACAGTAAATTTATCTAAATAATATTTATTTATAGTTATGTTAAATGCAGTGAGTCCTCTTTCGAATGCAGAGATTTGATATTTAAATCTCATGAGATTTTAGTTACATATGTAAAATTTTAACAGAGATTTTATTTACATATTTAACTATAATGGAACCTTATAAATACCCCATATATGTATAAAGTACTGTATTATGTCTGATGTTTCATTTGTGAATCAACACTGTATCAAGCTAGTTTTGTAAAACCATCGCTACAAAAATGTAAATCTTCAAATATAATTTCTACAACTAGTCTAAATTATATTTAACAGTAAAATTTGTAATCGAATGCAAAAGAAGAAATCCAATAAAACCTCGAAAATCGTATTCATCGCACGGAAGAAATGGAACCGGTTTCCGGCAATTTAAGAATACTTTCGATGAATATAAATCGAAGATGCAAAATGGAGGATTAATACAGAAGTCAGCTGATCGGAGTACGAAATTTCTTGGAAGCAACAGACAGTAAGGACGAAGTCGGTGGCTGTCGAATGTGGGTGAGCAACAGGGAAAGAGGATTGAATTTAACTTCCCCTCCTGGAGTGCCGCCGGCAAAGGGGTGGTTTCGTGGTCGAGGGCTGTCGACCGACCTCGGCCGATCGATATAGCTACAGGTGTCTGAAACCCTATCCATTTTGCTCGTCTGTTCGTTTACAAAAAAAAGAAACAGAACTTAAACTGGTGCTCTGTTTCTATCTGCTGTCCATCGTTCCGCTATCAGCCACGATTGCTGCTTTAATCCGTTTGGAACTTAAGTTTTTTGCAAAGACGACGAATGCTTCTAGGCGTCAAGCTTAGAAAAGTCAAGGCTTCTTCGATCGATTTAGCTACAGGTGTTCGAAAACACGCTCGCAGTATGGTCCTACTCGAACTGAAATATAATTCGTGTTCAAGTCGCGATAAAATGGTGGATGAAAGGGTCCGATGTAATTTGGTGATAAATACAAAGTAGTACTAAACTTAGTAGTACTAAGCTTCGAGATTGATGTTCGTTGTAAATAATTGACTGTTCGTTGTGAACTTTTCACAAGTATCTCTAATTTTTTAATATGTTTGAAATAGTTGTATTGGTTACGTGCAGTGTGCAACAAGATGGCTGCACTGAAGGACTACTTTACGATAATTAATAAAGTGTTTATATTTTATTTGTTTTTCATAATTTTATAGTTACATGTTTATAATTGTGAGATGTTTCATAGTCATCTAGGTCTCTAAACTTCATTAGATCAATGAAATTGATTATTGTTGTATCTAACAGTCAGCCATCTTGAGTTTGAAGAATTAATAAAATCAGCCACTTTGCATTTGAGATATTAATAAAATTTGTCATTTTGTATTCGAAATATTTATACAGTTTTTTCGATAAACTTTAAACTTTAAATAGATATAGCATACGTGTTATATTGCAGTTCTTTTCTGCCCAAATTCAGTCAATTTCGATATTTCAGTAGGATATCGCAAGTTAATATACAAATCATATTAAAGTGAATGTAACATATATTATTTTAAAATTATAGTTTTTCTTTCATTCATTTTCATGAATCTCTTTATAAATAAAATTGTTAATCTTCACTTTTTTCTATTAAAAAAAATAAAGATCTTCATTTTTGAGATTGCAGTAACAAAACCGAATAAAAGATAGAAAAGCTTTGTGTTCCATTTTAGAAAATCTTGTAAAATAATATACAAGAATGAAC
Organism: Megachile rotundata; assembly: GCF_050947335.1. Classification (NCBI taxonomy): domain Eukaryota; kingdom Metazoa; phylum Arthropoda; class Insecta; order Hymenoptera; family Megachilidae; genus Megachile; species Megachile rotundata. Next base: position 6,784,755 of record NC_134987.1, on the reverse strand, counting down.
AATTAAAAAACTGTAAAATAATGGAGGAGTATTTCCATAATTTCACTTTATTATTGGTTTTCAATTACGTTAGGTCGTAAAAAGTAGAAATTCGAGTCTTGAGTCTTCCGGTTACATTCTTGCACCCCTATAATATCTGTTATTATTAGGTTTCAATCATAGTAATTCATATAAAACTCTAAATCTTCTTCTGGCACTCCTACAGCCCCACAATTCTTCTTCTTATTGGGTTTCAATCCGTAGTAGCTTCGGAGAAACCATAAATCTTTTACTGGAATTTGTTGCATCCCCATAATTCTTATTATTTCCTAGTTACCTAAATTACCTTGGTCACCTAATTACAGTAATTTGTGAAATGTTGAGCTTCAAGTACTAAGGCCTTTATTGACATATTTTCACCCTCCTGCTTGTTGTTATCAGTAAATCTCTATGAGAGATAAGAAATAATAGTTGCTTTATAAATTCGTGAGGAAAACATCGGAGGAAATTAATTTTTATTGAAATCAAATGCAATTGTCATTAAACTTTTCGAATCAAAATATAATGCGATTAAACAATATTAATTTATAACTGTCCCGGCTGTGAATATCAATTATAGTTAAAAATTAACATTTTGATATTTATCATCATTAAGTAATTGCTATTAATAATGAAAATTGTGTTTGCTTGCGAATAAACATTAGTAACGAAAATTGTTTTTGGTTACAAATAAACATTATTAATTACGAAAATTATTTTACATATGGACATGTAAAATAATATCACATATGGACATTATTAATAACAAATTTTTCTAGTTACGAATAACGATCAATTTTAATTTGATCATTTAACTACCATCCATTTAAAACTTATCTTTGTAAAACTAAATATAAATTTTAACCATTACTTTGCACAATTCATTAAAAAAAATTAAATTACATCATCTATCACTTTATTTATTATTTCAAAGTCTTCATAACTCCTTTATCTTATTAAAATATATAAATTCTATGAATAAATTTACAGAAAAAAATTTGTAACTTCAGCAAACATTTTTATAGAATTGAGGCTATAAAATAATTTGCTAGAATTAATTAGAAGATACTAATTATGAGTAATGTTGACACAAATGAACGGCGATCGAAACCTATCCAAAATAGAACTCCCATTACCAATAATGATAAATAATAAAGTTTCCGTCATCGATAATGGCTATCGATAACCAAAATAAAATTCCCATCATCGATAACGGTTATCTGTATCCGGCAATAATTTCCATCACCAATATTGGTTAGATGTAACCAAGAACAATTTTCATGACAGTTATCGATAACACTTCATTTCAATCATTTATAGCAGTTATTGATATATCATTTAAACAAAGAAATTCTTTGTAGATGTGATGGATACTGGAACGTGGGATATTCACGCGTTAAATTCCCATGCGTTAAATTCTCATGCGTTAGATACTCACGCGTTAAATTCTCTCGGGTTATACTCTCGCTTATTAGAAACTCACGCATTAAATTCTCATGCGTTATTGTTCCCATACGTTAGATACCCATGCGTTAAATTCCCACGCGTTAAATTCTCGCGCGTTAAATTCTTACGCGTTAAATTATCACGCGTTACATTCTCACGTGTTAGATACTCACGCGTTAAATTCTCTCGGGTTATACTCCCGCTTATTAGAAACTCACGCATTAAATTCTCATGCGTTATTATTCTCATACGTTAGATACCCATGCGTTAAATTCCCACGCGTTAAATTCTCGCGCGTTAAATTCTTGCGCGTTAAATTATCACGCGTTAAATCCTCACGTGTTAAATTCTCACTCGTTAAATTTCTACACATTAGATATTCACGCGTTAAATTCTCACGCGTTGTTACTCTCACATATTAGATACTCACGCATTAAATTTTCACGCGTTATTATTCTTACACATTAGATACTTACGCGCTAAATTCTCACGCGTTAAATTCTCATATACTAGATACTCTCGCGTGGAGTTCTTGTGCGTTATTATCCTCACGCGTTAAATTCTCACGCATTATTATTCTCACACGTTATTATCCTCACACGTTATTATCCTCACACGCTAAGTACTCATACGTTGAATTCCCACGCGTAAAATCTCAATGCAATAGATAACAACGCATTATATCCTCACGAGTTAGATGCTCACGCGTTAAATCCCAATGCGATAAATACCGCCGGGGTTATATCTTCACAAGGTAGATTCTCACGCTTTATATCTGAATGTTATAGATATCTACGTTAAATACTCACGGATTAAATTTGCGTCGTATCCTAAGTTAGATACGCGTTATCTTCCAAAGCGATAGATACCTACGCGTTATATCCTCGTTAATTCCCAATACTATCCTCATGTGATAAATTTCTGTATCCTACATTCCACGTTAAAACACCATAATCACCCGTCTATACAGTAACTATAGTTGCATGAATATCTACAATCTCTCTTTTTCATTATTTCAACCTAATCGCACTAACTCAAAAGAAAGGAACATGGTCTGGTTCCTCGGTTTTTCTGATAACGCTTACCCCCATAATTTCTCTTCTTACTAGGGCCAAATACAATTTTATAAACGTTCTTATGGGAAAAAAGGGCGTTGAAAAAGGATCCCTTTAATACCATAATGGCACCATTTAGAACGGGAATCCTGCACTTTACGGAACAAAGATTTTCCATTTCCAATTTCCAGACGATAAATCACGCTTTCCAGCTTTATCGGGACTTTTATTGACGGATGATACTTCGATATGTTTGAAACGTGAACCCCTTTTCGCTTTTGCAACCACGACGATGTATCACATATGTACTTTAAAGCTCCAACCATATTCTTGTGGCGGCATAAAGGGATGTACTTATATGATAATAAGGTTCGTGTAACAAGAAAAATCTGCGAAAATAAGCGGTAAAAATGTTTGTACAGGTTTCTATTAATAGTTTGTTTGAAATAGAACAGTTAGAACGGCGTTTATCGATTGGTTAGAATTTTTCAGTATCGTTTAGAGATTTAGCACCTGGAGCTGTGTAATATGATGTAAGTTACGTAACTTGTCGATTATCCGATACGAAACGCTGGTAATACGGAGATAGTAAGAATAAAGGGAACTGATGCGGTTATGTAACTTTAAGATCGATTCTTCGTGCAATATTTTTATTGCTTTAAATACGTGTTGAAACTAAAAAAGATTTAAATGCCATTTTTTTTAATAAAGCAATAGGAAAGAAATGACGTAAAATCTCAAGTATTTCAAGGTTGATTCGAACTCATCGATCATTTCTTTATTTTATGAAATATAGTCACTTTAAAACTATCGTTGTTTTAAACAAGGCAGTAAAATATGACTGAACTGTTTCAATAGTGAAAGTCAAATTTTAAATAGTTTTTCAAAACTTTTTGTGAAGTATCAGCCCTTAACGTACTTCATCAAAATACTTGGTACATTGGGTCTAACACGCCATGAATAAAAAATTTCCCTCCAAATCTACTCATTATTTTAATTTGAAAAAATTGTTAATAAATCGAAAGTTGTTTTAAAATATTTCACAGCTGATTTCAGTAAATTTGAACGATGAATGTGAAAATATGTAGAAACGCGAGAAAGTTGAAAAAATGGTATTCACAGAAAAATTCAAAACCTTTTTCAAAATTTTTAAAATTTCAGCTGAACACATAAATGTTCGAGAAAAAAAACAGTAAAAATACCGGTGTTTCAAAAAAGGTATTTATTCAGATTTTCAGACATAAAGGGGCTAAAATTGAAGCTAAATTGGTTGGGGTTGTTTCATACCCATTATGACGCGTTAAAGGCCATGATTAATTTTAATTTAAAGGGTTGATTTCTCCTTGTACATTTGAACAGGTATTTATTTAAAATTAATATCACGAAATTTGATCTACCTTTTGCTTTCATTCTACCGATTGTTGATTCAATTTTCGATTTTACAACATTTGAAAGGGGCACAATTGAAAGGTATGAATAGAACGTCCCTTACATGAAAGCTGTGGTACAAAAGGTACATTCAACTTCTTTTGTTCGTTACGCTATTAAAAAATTCATTAATTAAAATTGCATACTTTCATAAACTTCATTGTTTGCTTTCAGTTTTATAAATTGACATGCTCTCGTTAATTTTGATTAATTAAGGAATTATGATTTGGTTTGCGATTAAATTGAAATTGTTTCTCGTTACAATTCGGAGATATGTTATTTTTATGTAAATTTTGTTACAAATTTTTTGGTAATTACGGAAGGACTATTTTTTTATTTATTACTGGAGAAGTAATAAATAAAAAGTAACATTAATATTATTGTGTTTTATTATATATTTTAATGTGTAAATAAAACTTCGACTTACATTTTTTAAATTTTAAATAAAAAACAAAAAATGTTATAATAATAAACAAAATTTCTTAACGGATTAAAATGTTAAAACAAAATTGAATATTTTAACTGTGTATCATAAATAGTATTTGAAATAGTTCTTAAATATTTCTCTCATTCTCTTCAAGCTTTATTTTTCTTCAAATAAAGTTGGTATTTCAAATATAAACCACATTTTCAGTATTCTTCAAATAAAATACTATTTTAAAAACTTTATCTCACAAATTCAATATTCTATTTACGAAGGTACACGTTCGATTTAATATAAAATATATTACATACTTATTATTTACTATTTCTAATATTTTACTTAAGTCTCGTTATAAATATTGGAGATAAAAGTGATATAAGAGCGATACACGAATTAGCATTAACATTTGTCTCCATCTAGCGATGTTAATCATCATTGTTCGTTCCTTCTTGTGTTCGCATGTTCCGATTCAATTTTGTTCTCTAATTTTCTTCTCACGTATTTCTGATTGTATTTTATATCGTTTTTAAATAAATAGTTTTTGTGCTTTGTACATAATTAATTACGACACTTTATTCGTCCACGGATCTCCTCGCCTTCAACAATAAATTGATTAGGGAAGAAAATATTTTTCTTCATTTAACTTTTTATATAAATGAAATAATTTAAGAATATGTATTAAACAAAAATTTTAATATGAATTAACATGAATAATAATTGTTTTAGTACTTTTTGTATAAAAATTGAGTCAAATGACTTTCAGTATTTAAACATCTCGAAAATAAAACAATTAATTATACATAATTTTTATGTCAAAATGTAGTTATCAATATACATTTAAGTATTCAATGTTAATTAATTTTATTGATATCCAGTTCCTTTTTAAATAAATTTAATTTAAATATTTAAATAAAAATTCATTCAGTTTTAAAATAATATTACTACATGTAAAACTTATTATTTTTTTAAATAATAGTATAAACTAAAATTCTTATTATTTTAAAAAATAATAAATTTAATGAATGTAAGTAATTCATGAAACAATCTATAAATCAAATTACAATTTCATATAAATGAAAATTTAGTAAGAAATACTTTCTAAATATTTAAAAACATTTTTTTTGAACAATTTAATAATTTATCATTAATTTTGTAAACTGCGTTACATTATATTACCGTGTAGTATATTATTGCAATAAAATGTCATTGATTTTTCCTGTCTCGTTGATTCAACCAGCGCCTGAACCGACGCGACGCGACGGAACAGAATTGGGAAATTCGGGACAAAGTGAAGCACTTAAGATTTAATGAGACACAAAAATAACAGGAACAAGCACATTTTCCACTATATTGTGACATACAATTTATCTTTTAAAAGCTGTGACGCAAAAACTGACACTTTTTATAGAGTTATTCAAAGAATCTTCAACAATTTTTCTCCATTACTTTATTTATCGAATACAATGAAAAATAAGCTAAATAAAATTAAGCATTTTTATTACAAACTCAAATCAAATTTTATTATAAATTTAAATCAAAGTACTATTTGATAGAGGAAATATTATCAAGCAAACATTTATTCAATATTCAAAATTAGAACGTATCTAAAATAATCTATACATTCGAGATTTTATTTTGTTTGCTCGTTTTCAAAATCCATTTTGACGTCCGTTTTGACGACACACTCTGATCGAGCGAGAAGTATGCAAAAATATAGAATTTATAGATTAGATTGATTTTTCATATATTAGAATAAAATTAATTTAATACATTCAAATTCATGCACAATTATAATGAGAATAATATAATCGCATAATTGTTTTATACAAAATTTTAGCTTTCCTCGTACATCGGTTATATTAATTATTAACGTTAACATATTTTAGCATGTTTACAAGAGATTTTAATATTCATCATAGTTATTAAAATAATTAATAACATATAGTTGATATTAAAATATTTTTCGTTTGAATACAAATTCACTTTACTTCACAATATTTCATTTCCTAAATACAGTAGTCTTGATAATTTCCTGCGTTGCGGGCTGTAGAAGAACATAAACAAACAGTACTACTACTGTATAAAAAAAGTATATTTATTTCTTTTACAAAAATTCAATTCACTTCGCCGATTTTAATTTCTGAAAAACAGCCACACCTCGATAATTTCCTGCGCTAAAAGCTGTAGCGACATCATCACAAAATCCCATAATCAAAATGACAAAACCACAGACAACGTTCTATTGTACAAAAAAGTATGTTATCCAAGAGTTAAAGCAATAAGAATTGCGTTACTAGAAAAAGTATGCTCATCGTGTACCTTCAATACTTTACGTATACTTAAACCCATCACTACCTGCGCCTAAGAAAGCCCATGTAGCATTTTCTTCGGCATTAATACAACCAAAAAGGTTCATACTCATGTTTAAAGCGCCTTATAAAATATCCAGCAAGGAGCAAAGGATGGTTCATTAATTTTAACGATAAGAAGAGCTGGATGTTTTTCTCCCGCAAAAAACATCCCCTCTTAGAAGCATTCGGGAAAATCCGACAGCCATCAACACCCAGTAAAACGATTAATAGGGTTGATATCGTGCAGAGAGCACCACTGATAAATTTGTTCCGATGTAGTAAAGTATGAAAGAAATTCATCCTGGCACGACAATATTCGACACCGACGAACATTAAAAAGAAGGAACGAAAAGAGGAAATTCTTTGATAGCATTAAGAGCTTTTTTACTTTTTTATCGATCCAAAGTATCGTGTCCTTCGTAACTCCACCCTATGTGTCTCTACCTTCGTATAGGTACGAGATTTATGGTAAATATTAACCTTTCCAGGCACATAGAATTTCTTAGAAGGCAGAGTGTAAAATGGTGGACGCATAAAATTATCGGCTGCTGCAAAAGTAAAGTGGAACTTGGGTATTCTGTGCTCTATGTCGTGTCACTTTTTTATAGCGACGGAGGTAAGAATTATGGTAGATCAAATTTAATATTTGTTTTAGAAATTGTTTATGTAGTGTAAATAATGTGGATACTTATTTTACTTTGTTCCTTGAATTTTTTTAAGCTTATTTTTGTAGTGAGTGATGTAACATTTATGTCTTTGGGATTCATGAAAAATTTTGTTAGAAATTTTATAAATATTTATTAGTATTAACAGGATTATATTATATGCGTTGTTAAACGCAAAATTTATAAATAAATTTTTCGAATTTTATGTTTAAGGCATTTTCAAGTTTCTAAATTTCGGTTACCAAATTTCAGAAGTTTCAGATTAAGAAATTTAAAAATTCTCGGTTTTTCAGGATTATAAATCTTCAAATTTACAAGTTCTCGAAGTCATTTTCCTAAATTCACAAACGTCCAAATGTCCAAATGCTTAAATTTATAAATATCTAAAAATCTAAATTTTCTAATTTGCAAATTACTGAATTGTTAAATACTCAAATTTCCAAATTTTAAGTCTTTAAAGTTTCAAACACTGAAATTTCCAAATTTTAAGTTTTTAATGTTTTAAGTGTTCACGTTTCAAAATCACCAAATGTCCAAATTTCAAAATTTTCTTCTTTCCAATCTTACAAATTAACATATTTAGAAATTCCTAAAGTTTCAAGTTACCAAATTTCAAAATTTCCAAACTTGCAAATTACCAGATTCAGAAATTCCCAAACATTCAAATTACTAAATCTCAAAATTCCTAAACCTGCACATTACCCAATAAAAAAATTTGCTAATTGCCAAATCACAAAATTTCCCAACTTTCAAATTACCATATGTTAGAATTCGCAAACTTGCAAATTACCAAATTACAAAATTCCCCAACTTGAATATTACTAAATCCCAAAGTTGCCCAACTTGCAAATTACTAAATCACGAAATTCCTCAACTTATAAATTACTAAATCTCAAAGTTCCCAAACTTGCAAATTGTCAAATCTCAAAATTCCCAAGTTTGTAAATTACCAAATCACAAAATTCCTAAATTTGCAAATGACCAACTCTAAAAATTTCCAAACTTTCAAATTACCATGTCTCAAAATTCCCAAACACGCAAATTACCAAATCTCAAAATTATCAATTATCAAAATCCCAAATTTTCAAACCACCAAATCTAAAAATTTCCAAATTCTCAAACATCTAACATTGCAAAAACCCATTTTTTCTAATTTCCAATTAACAAAATTCACAAACCTCACATTCAAGAATACTCATTGTTAGCTCGCTCCAACTCTCCAACTTGAACATTCCTCACAAACATAGATAAGATAATAGCATCCTTCATCAAAAGGCGTGACAAAAAGAAAAACACCGCACTTTCTGTACTCTACCCAAGGAAATCCCTTGCATAGATCTCCATATAACTCGTCCTTGCAGTAAAGAACAAGGACGGATAAAGACAGCGAATAAATCCCTTCACGCTTCCGCTAATTGAAGAAAACTTAGTTTGCACCTGATTATGACTCCGGCACCTAATTATGACTCCAATTCCAACTAAAAAGCGATGCATTTTCAAAAAATTGACGTAAATCACGAACATTTGTGTGGGATGGGAGCAAGATGTTTAGAAACAGATTGAAGTAATAATATAAATTTAATAGATTAGAACGAAGAATAAATACGGAAAATTGAAATAACTGATTCAAATAAACGAATTGAAGAAGATGCAACTATCTACGCAGGGAAAAAACAAGAACTACGAGACAAGCTAGCATAGTGTAGAATCACGCGGAAATTGAAGAGGAGTTTCGATTGAACCGTGGCATCCTTTAATCTGTTACTTTAATTTTTTGTATTCCTTCCAGTCTATTAAATTTATATTATTACTTCAATCCATTTCTGATCTCTCATCCTACATTTAACATCGAAATCTTTCCTAATCCTACAATCTTCCTGGCGTTATTTCGATCTGAAAAATAGTGAAGCTCGCGTGTGCATTCCTGCCTATAACACGGCTGTTAAACACGCACTGTTCGAGTGGTCATCCTCTGTTCCGCCTTGTTGTTTGTAGCCTAATTTCTCGAAGCCGGTATTCAAAGTGCAGAACTGGGTCAACCGATCATCATGTTCGCCTCTATATTACCAGAGAAATAGGAAACGCAAGCGCGTTCTTTATTATCGATCGCTGTGTGTATCCTTCGGCCTGCAGAGGAAAAAAAGGAGAGATCCTCGAACAGCTTTTCCGATCGAGTAATCACTCGGCGAAATTGTTGTTGTTCCGTTGTCGACAACCCGTTCGAATAGCGAGGGAATAATCGATTTGCATGATGTTATTGCATCCTTGTTTGATCCGCCGACGGATCACGATTATTTGGTATTTTTCGTGAGATATCCTGTCAAATGCATCTCTTATTATTAAAGAATATAATAGTTAGCATTTTTAAAAATATTAACATTTTTGACGCTGAACCTACTGACCTACATTGTACACTTACTTTGAAATAAATAATGAAATTGTGAAATAAATAAATAAAGGACAATACAGAACTTAATGTATATATTAATTCTTTATTTCCACGAAAATTAATGTTGACTTCAAGAAAATTACGTTAACAAATTATGTGACAAATAAAACACTTATATATCAGTTACTTAACCATTTAGTTCCAGTATTAATCAAATATTAGGATTTTTTACTTTTCAGAAAAAAGGATGCAATCCTCTTTTCGACGTTTTATAATTTCAAACCAAATTTATTTGACATTAAATATTATTACCGAAGTTGATAATCAGTTTCTATGAATATCTTAATAATATGTACAAAGTATCTCAAAGAACGTACTAATACTTCAACCCCTTGTCCTGCAATATCGTGTTACACTCGTGACGCACACCACAGTTAGAATGTGATAAACCATACCCACTGAATTTATTTTGTATTTTCACTGCATTTGAGTTTTTGGTTCAATTCCAATTATAACTTGTATAATCAAGAATCGCTGAAGGTAAAATATATTTAACATTTCAACTTTCTTTATCTTAACATTGCAACAATAATTAGCTAACTATAAATGACAACAGTCTGAAAAGTTGTAGGTTAAGGAGTAAATTGACGATTACAGGATTCTGATTTGATAAAGGTAAAAAGTACTTAACATTTCAACTTTCTTTACTTGTCTTAACATTGCAACAATAATTAGCTAACTATAAATATAAAGTTGTCTAAAAAGTTGTAGGTTAAGAAGTTAATTAACGATCAGAATTCTGATTTGATGAAGGTGTTTATTGACATATTTGCGAGTGTAAGAAGATAAATGAACGAAAGCTCAACAAAAAATAAGTAAATTAGCCTTTTGACTAATTTGTTTTTCCCCTGGAACCAGCGGGATCGTGAGAACGAGGTTTGTTTTAGGACTGGACAAACGAGAAGAGAAACCGCGGGAGAACAAAGACGTCTTTCGCAGAAAAGAATACCATAAAAGATATCAATTTATAGGAAGTCGTAAAAAGAAGAGCGATTGAAAAATATTTGAAGTGGTCATCGCCTGGTTTTTCTAGTTTAAACTCGCCCTTTAAGAAACCGACATTTCAAATGAAACAAGAAATCTATCTCGTAATACGGTATACGCAACTGGTTTTCTCGGAGGAAAAATTTCATTCTTATGAAACGAAAACATGTTTTCATTTTAGCAGTAATCGCTCAAATTTTTATATTTTTATCGCTGGTGAATGTTTATTGAATTTGACGGAGTTGGATGTCGAGTACGAAAAGGAGAGAATGTTTAAACGAAAATTTGTTATTTAGTATTCAATTTTTTTTAATAATGTTGTGTACAGGATCTCCAAATGTATATTTTATCTGGTTATTACACGTTTATTGAACTTTGTTCAAGGTCTTTATTGACATATTTGCAGGTCTAATAGGATAAATTAACTAAAAGGTGATGTGTTATTGAATACATTTTTTTCTGCAAGTTGTTTACACATTTATGTTCGCAAACGTTTAAATTGACAAATTTATTTAAATTTACAAATTATGTACATATTTGAATGCTAAAATTGACTACATATTTATAATGTTTTAAAAATTTAATTTTAAGCATTGATTCATTGATTGATTATTTAATGCATGAAATAGAGTTAAAGATCTCCTCTCCTTTGTTTTTATGAAAATAGATTGGATTATTATTTAGAGTCGTTGTCGATATTCATAGAGTTACTTTGATAGGGTGCAGCAAGCAATTTGAATTGCAAATGGTGGTGGAGGTTATGGTCTTATTAATTGAGTATTCGAAAATGAAATTGAATCAAGCTATTTAAATTAATCATACTGTTCCTGAAAACGTATAGAGATACTTTCGTTTTCAAATATTCAAATTCCCAAATTTCCAAGCTCTCAAATTCCCAAATTTCAACATTTGTAAAATTTAGAAACTTTTAAATTCAAAACTTTAGATATTTAAAAAATTTTACAACTCAATACCCTGAAATTTTAAAAGTTCATAATTTTGACTTAAAAATCTGAAAATTAAATAAATTCAAAACCTAACCTAACCTCTCTCTTCACGCACATCTCAACGATATAACGATATACCATTCAACATCAACAAAATCTTCATCAAACAATCATATCTCCAAATCAAAAGTATTTTAAAATTCCAAAAAATTGAAAATCAATTTATTTCCCAACGACACATTTCCATCAATGCTTGACGTATCCATTATTTCATCTGTCGCTTACACATCGATCTTTTACAACCTGTTAACATTCGCAATTACTACAATATAATTTCTCATGAAACGTTTTCATTAGTGTTTAATGTTGCCATTATTTCACCCTGCATAAAATCAGGTAAAATCGGAAATTACTTTAATTCCTGATAAAACGTTTCCATTCGGCGGGAATTTTGAGTCAAGGTTTTCCAACTTTGCCCACCTGTTTCAAGGTTTAACGTTGCGGTTTCACGTTCGATCGTCGAACACACTTGACACAGCCGGTGATACCGTACAACACTGTGCTAAAATGTCATGATATCGGTGCGTTAAGATGTCAATATGTCAACAGCATCGACGTTGTCACGTTCCGTGTTTCACTTTATACCTGGAACAGGCGTTCGAGAGCAATACTGTAACTTGCGTTAATTTACGAAAATGAGAAAGTGTCAATCTGTCGGCGTGTCAAAGTGTTACATTGTTCGGCTGTCGAAATTTCGGTTCAAAATCTTTTGAAGAATCGCTCTGACATACTGAAAATGAACTTGCTTGACATCACGGAATTCTAATTATGTGTTGAGATTTCAGCGACGATGTTTCAAACTGTGGCTTTCGGCTTCGGTACCTTCGGCATTTGGTTTGGGAAACGGTTTGGTGGTCGGTATTTAACCCTTTGCACTCGGTTGTTCTCTGTGAGGGGATATTTTAAGTGGCAAGATAAATATACGAGTGTAAAGGGTTCATTTGGTACCTTCAGTGTCTTGTTTGGTGCTCAATATTTAGATTCGTGCCTTTAGTACTTCGTTTGGTACATTCAGTATTTAGTTTGGTATCTTTAGTACTTGGTTGGTGTATTCCATGTTTAGGTTGGTGGCTTTTTAGTACTTAATTTCGCACACTCGGTATTTAGCTTGGTACCTTTAGTATTTGGGTGGTATCCTTATTACTTAGATTGGTACCTTCAGCATTTAATTTGGTGCCTTCGGTAATTAATTTGGTACCTATAGTATCTAATATTGTACATTCAGTATTCAGCTTGGTACCTTTTAATACTTGCTTACTACTATCATTATTTAGATTGGTACCTTTAGTGTTTAATTTCGTACATTCAGTATTTAGCTTGCTACCTTTAGTACTTGGTTGGTAACATCATTATTTAGATTGGTACCTTCAGCATTTAATTTGGTGCCTTCAGTAATTAATTTGGTACCTATAGTATGTAATATTGTACATTCAGTATTCAGCTTGGTACCTTTCAATACTTGCTTACTACTATCATTATTTAGATTGATACCTTTAGTGTTTAATTTCGTACATTCAGTATTTAGCTGCTACCTTTAATACTTGGCTGGTATCCTTATTATTTAGATTGGTACCTTCAGCATTTAATTTGGTGCCTTCAGTAATTAATTTGGTACCTATAGTATGTAATATTGTACATTCAGTATTCAGCTTGGTACCTTTTAATACTTGCTTACTACTATCATTATTTAGATTGGTACCTTTAGTGTTTAATTTCGTACATTCAGTATTTAGCTTGTTACCCTTAGTACTTGGTTGGTGTCCTCAATACTTAGGTTATTACCTTCAGTATTTAGTTTGAGTCATTCAGTATTTAGTTTGGTATCTTGTAAGATATTTTTGGTACCTTACCTTGCTGATGAAACTTTGATAATTATAAATTAGAACATTTGTTTATGAAAAGTGAAGATCTTGTTATTAGCACACTGACTACTGCAAGTGAAGATTTGATCCCACAGAATGTTTACTTTTAACAAATTTTACCAAACACTTAGATATTATCTTGATATATTTATTCTTTGTTCCAACTGCCATACTGACGCAGTTAAAAATTTGATTACATAGCATTTCTGTTTTGAACAAATCTTACTAAACATTTATCACAATGTTTTGATGTATTTATTCATTGTTCTAATTGCCACACTGAGACAGTAGGAAATTTTATTAAATATTTTGATTTTTAACAAATCTTGCCAAACATTTCCGCAATATTTTCATGTATTTATTCATTATTCTAATTGCCACACTGAAGTAGTCAAATATTTGTGTATGTATACCTACTTTGTTTTTAACAAATCTGACCAAACATTTTCATGTATTTGTTCATTATTCCAATTGCCACACTGAAGCAATTAATTAGATCACATGACATTTTTGTTTCTAACAAATGTTACCAAAAATTTCCTAATAATATCTTAATGTATTCATTCATAGTTCTAATTAATTAATACGAGTATATAGAACGAAGAAGACTTAATAATACAACTGATAGATTCACAAATTGAAACGTCACCCATATGCAGATATATTAATATAGTGGCAGAGTATTAATTTCTGTTGGATGCACAAAATATTCCAGTCTACTACATAAATGCAATACTAATAGCTACAAAATGAAACTGTAACGTTCTGTTTCAGCATCTGTCTAGGCTTTCAATTTGTCAGGACTTGAGCAAGTGTTCCTTTCCCCCGATTTCCAGACGAGTAAACGGAACACAGGAACAGAAGGAGAACAAATCATGCGATAAATTTTGTTGCCGACATTAATTCTTCACGAAGGACGTAACAAGCACGCACCGAACAACGATTTTAACACTTTGACTTATTATTAAAGCTTGCCATGCTAAAATCACAGGAAGCATTGATATTTGTACATTTTAATCGCAATTAACACGTGGTTGTTAACTCGGCAGATAATGTAACGATTGTTAATACTTTTATGATCTGCGTGACTTCGATGTTTTACTTTTTATTTTGTTCATGTTTGCTTAACTTTGTTTATATTTAGTACATGTACCAATTAGCGACCACATCGTGTTGATCATCTATTTATTTCGCTTTATTAATGACGACACGTAAAGCGACCTACATGTTGCTTGAAACAGTACAATATTTTATTTACCAATTATTTTGACTACATATTTTATATTTCAGTTTATGTTAATTTTAATGTTATGTACTTTATTATATGTTCATTTTAGTATTATATACTTTAATGTGTTCATTTTAATGTCATGTATTTTAACATATTTTTTATTTTAATATTATATGTTTTGATACATGTTAATTTTAAGGTTATGCATTTTAATATATTTTATATTTTAATGGTATATATTTTAATACACATTAATTTTAATATTATATGTTTTGATATATTTAATGTTAATTTTAGTGTCATGTATTTTAATATATTTTTTGTTCTAATATTATGTGTTTTGACATATGTTAATATTAGTATTATGTATTATAATAAATTTTATATTTTAATGTTACATTTTTTAGCCTACGTTAATTCTATTGTTATATATTTTATCATATGTTCCATATTTCAAGTTGAATTGTTGACATTTTATATTTGATTAAAATTTAACATATATGACGGTATGTAATACTTTATCGAAGTGGATCATAAAATGTACATTTCTAAAATTACCAGTCATGCATAATACTGCCAAAATTTGCATGATAATATAAATTAACAAAAACGACGCAATTAATAGTGGAATAAAAAGAAAACATTGATTTACATTTATATAGCATGTTCGAGACAAAGTTAGCCAACGCTTTTCTCGTAAATGGTAAATATTTGAAGACAATCAAAGCGTGAAAAGTTTTGTTGTTTTTTTTATAGCGAACGTGATAGGGTATTTGGGTTTTTATATTCAAAGTTTTTTCCGCGGAATTATCGTGATCTTCAACTTTTTAAATAGAACTGTATTTTTCATTACATTAAATGAAAATCGATTCGTGTAAAAAAGAAGTTTAGTTTAAAGAAACATGCAATTTAAATAATTAAAGGTAGCAATATTTTTTTGTATTCAAAAATTGATTTATTTACAGAAGATGAAACAGCAATCCTCAATAATTAATAACTGTTTTTAAGCGATCACATTTTGCATATCCCTGAAATGAAATCATTAATTATATCACGTGCTAATTGCAATTTATCGATCGGTAATTTTGCAATGTAGAGTGCACAAGCAAATATGACTCTGTAAGTAGTTCTTGTGGAAATGAAATGGAACGTAAAATTACATAAGACGTATTTTCATGAAGTATTAGTTCCAATATTAAACATGTGATTATTTACGATATCAATTTAATGTTTGATATTTAATATAAATACTAATAATAAATACTTGATACTTAATATACATAATATTGAAATTTAAATATAAAATGTATAAATGAGTACATAATATAAAAAATGTAAATGTAATGATACTTATATGTACATACAGGGTGTCCCGTAACTAGTGTTGCTCCCTGAAAGGGGCAGTAGAGGACGTCATTCTGAACAAGATTTTCCTTTGCAAAAATGGGGTTTGAAGCTTCGTTTTTGAATTATTAACACGTTGGCTGCCGTGGAGGTCACCGGTGACCGGCACTTGACTTGGCTACAGCACCGTGGGGGCCACCGGTGACCGGCGACGCGACCAATAGTTAAAATACATAAATAGAGTAAATATTGATACTGATCAAATTTTAAATAATACCATTGTTTGAAGACCCCCACCACGAAAAATGCATTAAACATGATTATACAACTTATGCATTATTATTTGCTGTAAATAATGTTTCAACATAATATGCACCGCATAGTAAAAAATTCATGGCGGCGCCATGGGCAAACCACGTAAAATGCGCGCGGCAGTCAACGTGTTAAGGAAAAACACGGACCAATCAGAGTGCGAGGATTACGCATGCGCAGATGCGAGAGCGACAGCTTCGGATAACGCGTAGTTAACCAACGCGTGGTAATCCAACGCGTGGTAATGTAACGCGTAGTAATCCTACACGTAATAATCCAACGCGTAGTAATACAGCGTGTGGATATCCGACGCGTACTAATCTAGCGCGTGCATATTCAACGCGTAGTAATCCAACATGTAATGATGTAACGCGTGGTAATTCTAAGCGTAGGAATCTAAAGCGTGGTAATCTAACGCGTAGTAATCCAGCGTGTGGGTATTCAACGCGTAGTAATTCAGAGCGTAAATATTCAACGCGTAGTAGTCCAACGCGTAGTAATGCAACGCATGGTAATTCTAAGCGTAGGAATCTAACTCGTAGTTAACCAACGCGTAGTAATACAATGCTTAGTAATACAGCGTGCGGATATCCAACGCGTAGTAATCTAGCACGTGCATATTCAACGCGTAGTAATCCAACGTGTAATGATGCAACGCGTGGTAATTCTAAGCTTAGGAATCTAAAGCGTGGTAATCTAACGCGTAGTAATCCAGCGTGTGGATATTCAACGCGTAGTAATCCAGAGCGTAAATATTCAACGCGTAGTAGTCCAACGCGTAGTAATGCAACGCATGGCAATTCTAAGCGTAGGAATCTAACTCGTAGTTAACCAACGCGTAGTAATACAATGCTTAATAATACAGCGTGTGGATATTCAACGCGTAGTAATCCAGAGCGTGAATATTCAACGCGTAGTAGTCCAACGCATAGTAATGCAACGCATGGTAATTCTAAGCGTAGGAATGTAACGCCTACTTAACCAGCGCGTAGTAATCCAACACGTAATAATCCTCGTGCTCTGACTGGTCCGTACTTTTCCTTAATAATTCAAAAACGAAGGTTCAAACATCATTTTGGCAAAGGGAAATCTTATTCAGAATCACGTCAGCTAGCCCCCATTTCAGGGACCTTCACTAATTGTGATCCACCCTGTATGATATATGTATATATATACATAGCAAAATTTATGAAATATAATTATATAATAAAATCTGTAAATATACATACTAAAATTTATGAAATACAACACATGTAAGAAAATTTGTACAATATAATATATGGAAGAAAAATATAAGAAATTTGAATTAGTATAATAAAATTTTGTAATTGCAAGTTTAAATGCTATTCTATAAATTGTGATAAAAATTTTATTCGCCTGGATTTGACTGTCACTTCCTGTTTCAACAAGTAGTCACTTCAAATCCATTCCAAATTGATGGATTATCAAGAGTATATGAGAAGTTGGTGCTCGTATCAAGTTGATATGTTCGATAGATAGAACAATAGAGTGTTTTCACCTAACACAATTGGAAAGGAAGCTTTATGCATTGCATTGTATAGAAGAACAATAATTGTTCACACATTATATGTACTTAATGTCATTATGAACTAGTATAATTTAATAAAATAAAGTTATTGATATCATATTTGGTTCAAACGTTTGTTGTTGAAATCGATATTTTGTAAATAATATGTATGGTCATTTTTAATGATAAAAGGCACTAAAAGCAAGGTTAGATATATTAAAAATTATTGTTATTCAATAGATTAAAAATTCAATTATTATTGTATTAAATAAAGATGATAATTAGTATCGAATATTATTAAATAGGTTAAAAATTCAATTGCTATTTAATACGGATTAGTAGTATTGTTATTATTATATAGATTAAAGATTCAATGGTTATTGTATTATATAAAGATGGTTATTAATATTATTATTATTAAGTGGGTTAAAGACTCAATGGCTATTATATGTATTTAATAAAAATGAATATTGATATTGTTATTATTAAACAGGCTACAGATTCAATGGTTAATATATTTAATAAACATGAGTATTAATATTGTCATTATTAAATAGGCTAAAGATTCAATGTTTAATATATTTAATAAAGATGAGGCTTAATATTGTTATATTATTAAATAGTTTAAATATTCAATAGTCATATGAAATAAAGATATTAAGTTAGTTAAGTTTATATTATATTAAATAAACACTTTTCGCATTGCATTTGTTAGTTTACATATATATACATATTATATGTTTTATTTATAAAATACAATATTACAATATATACAATACATACATACTCAATGTTATTATTTATTCAACGTAATTATTAAATTCATGAATACATAGCAAAACCAAATGCACTATAACTGAAAACAATAAAACGAAATTTGTAAAAACCAGTTAATTTCCTACCAAATGCCAAAGAATATTATTTAATTATTTAAAAGAATAGAATCTATTCTATCACTCACTTTAATCATCAATTCAATTATATTGATTGCCCGTCATCACAGAGTCCTGAAATCCATCATTTCAATGCACATCAATTAACAGAACCTTAAGCTCTGTCGACTCGTCTCCTTTTTTTTTCGCCTTCCATCGGTCAAATACAGAAAGAAAAAAAGAAAGCTCGTTCGATCGTCGAGAAATTCCCTCTTTGACCCTCTTGCTCGGGTCTCTCCAGCCTGGCAATATCGTGCCTCGACACGTTCAACGTGATCGTCCGTGAAGTTCCTTAGGAAACCCACCCCCTTCGTTTTTCGCGTAGGAAGACTTGAACATGATCTTTTCAGTATTTTTAGCACGTTGAATGATTGGTAGCCCGACATTTCACTGGGCGTAGGCTTTTCGAGGAATTCTCTCTTTACTCTATTGTTAACGCACATTATTACTTGAGAAAGTATCGAGTCCCAACTGAAAACTCATAATACAGAATTGTTTCAGTAATTAAACCTTTAATTGAGCTAATTGCCTATTCAAAAGAAAGTCATTTTGTTCTTTCCTTTCTCATTCATTAATCACTTGTTTTCTCTGTTTTCCGTGTTTTATTTCTGTATTTGTGTGTTGTTTATGCCCGCATGATAATCAAAGTATGAAAAATATGATTCTCCCAGTAGAGTACCCACGCATTTTTTTTGCACGATACAATTTTATCGTTATGTGATTTATGTGTTCCTAGCAAACTTTGATATATTGCTCTTTGATGTTAGTGAATACTACTCAAAAATGTAAATTTTAAGGGAGATCTTTTATGATTTACATTTGAGATTCTTTAATATTTACATTTTTGAAAGTATGAAATATTAAATATAGATCTTTCTTGTTATATGCAATGATCACTCTATTACAAATATATTTTAACTGATAAAAATAGGAATATTGAACTTTATCTTCAGTGAATGTAAATATGAAATTGTTTGGGTTTTACTGATACCAAGTTGAAATAGATACACATTCACAGTATAGAAATGAAGAATAAACGAACATGTGTGGATAGAGTAATTTATCTAAATACATATAATAATATTAATAATATTAACATAACTTATAATAAATACAAATGTAACATATTTCTGTTTAGAAGATATATCGATACATTCTTAAAAATACAGTTACAACCTTTTGATATAATATAATTTCTTGGAAGTAGATAAAACTATTTACTGAAAAATAATATGAAGAAAGTTATTTGTCCCATTTCCAGATATTAGATTAACAGAAAAAGAGTATAGGGGTTTTATTCTCTTCTATTGTTCCTTCAGTTTCCGTTGCAACCCTTAGACAGTCAAGATGTGCGTTTGTACCAAAGATACTTTTGCTTCCATATTATTCAACTATTTTGTGTTCATTATGTTTTTGTATTATTTCCTTATGTTATAATACCTAAGTATGGTTATGTATTCATTTTTATTTCATGTGTATTAAACTTGTACATAATATTTCCAATTTATGAAAACTAGTATAATGTTAACTCGTCGTGTCCAGTTAACTGGATAAATGTTCCATAACGGCAACCATCAAACAACGACGTCCAATACGAAGTCAATTTTGACCCATATCGAAACTTCCATTATATGAACATTAAACTCAATTTCTAAAGTACTATACCCTCATCTTCTGCACTTGCGCGATAACTCACGCAATTCTAATTAGTTGTATCCTTTTTATTGATGTTGCAAGAAAATATTAGAGAAAAATACATTTTTCAAAACAATTATATACATATTTGCAATCATATCTTCTTTACGGGTGTAACAATTTATGTACATTTTGCAGTTGCTAAATCATATTTTAAAACTGAAAAATTTCATTTGTTTTAGTAAATGTATGAAATTCGAAAATTTCTTTAAGTGTATAAAACTTGAAAATTTATCTAAATGTGCAAAATTTGAAAATTTCTATAAATGTGTAAAATTTGAAAATTTCATTAACTGTGTAACATTTTAAAATTTCATTCGATGTGTAAGATTTAAAAATTTCTTTAAATGTACAAAATTGCAAAATTTCATTAAATGTGTAAGATTTTAAAATTTCTTTAAATGTACAAAATTTCAAAATTTCTGTAAATGTGTAAAATTTCAAAACTTCATTTAAATGTGTAAAACATCAAAATTTCAGTAAATGTATAAAATTTCGAAATTTCTTTAAATGTACAAAATTTCAAAATTTCAGTAAATGTGTAAAATTTCAAAATTTCTTTAAATGTAAAAAATTTCAAAATTTCTGTAAATGCGTAAAATTACAAAATTTCAATAAATGTGCAAAATTTCAAAACATCATTTAAATGTGTAAAACATCAAAATTTCAGTAAATGTATAAAATTTCGAAATTTCTTTAAATGTGCAAAATTTCAGAATTTCATTAAATATGTAAAATTTCAAAATTTCTTCAAATGTGTAAAATTGCAAAATTTCATTAAATGTATATTAAATGTATTATTACCTATACATTGAATGTACATTAAAAACACTTTTCTAATAAAAATTGCATCAATCTTCATATATAAGCAATTCTACCATCATTCCACATGAAAAAGTATTAGAAAACTATATAAAAAATCAACAGTTTGCAAAATATCCCAAATTGAAGAGCGAGATATTTTACACAAAAGCTTGAAATCCAACAAATTGTTAACTTCTGTGACATCGTACTTTTTATACGCAAAACGTTTCGAGGAAGCGATCGGTGTAAAAGAACAAATATGTAGTTCCATAAAAAACGGAATACAAACATATATCCTCCTTGTAAAAATAAAATTACGTATTTGTTTCCACACCGATTTATTTCTCGGAATATTCTGTGAAAAAATAATAGAGTACAGTCAAGGAAGTCAACTAACTGTCAGACATTTTATACGTTTTTATGAAATATTTCATTTTTCTCACGAACTTTTTTTGTATTATCTTTTTTATTTCGAAGGGAACATTTTTTATTTTTATAAATAGGTTTCTATTTAAAAATGTAGTGCGACTGTCGAATGATTGCACTTTATTGCGAAAAATGATGCAGTCGATATTGAACCATCGATGTAACATATTTTTTTAACTTCCAAGAAAGATTTAAACGTTTAATATTAAAAAAAATACATTACTGTTCCATAGTAATAGTAGCATCGGAATATTTATAGAAATTATTGACGAATAAATTTATAGGTTATGTTTCAATGCAAAATTGCGAAGACTTCGATCGAAATCAATCAATGACATTTGTTACTTGACACATCCTTCAATTTTGAGGTTAACCTAAACATTACGAATTATAACTATTTTTCTAGTTTCATCAGCTGATAGAAGTCAATTATTTTATTTCAATTGAATATCCACATAATAAAAATAAAAGTAAATAACCCATTGTAAAAGTAAGATGAAAAAAGAGAGTTATGCAGTGAAGAACAATGGCTGCAGTAACTTCAAGCTCTCATATGCAGAGGAAGAAAATATTCGCAGTCAAGAGATTATTGAAAAATCCACAAACTATCTGACACTCAACATAAAAATTAAAAATAATATGTTGAATTTATAGTTTCAATCTAGTTTTTTGATAATATATTTTACTTTTTAAATTTAATTTCTTTTGCTATTATCGTAAGACAAATTAAATTCAACTACTGTTATGGGACAGGAATTATGCAAATCACCCTTGCATAAAAAATATTTGCAAAGTATTCTCGGTGCACATTTTGCATTCACCTGTCACAGATAAAAGTGTCTTCCAGTCGTGTAATGTTTTCATTTCCTGTCCCTTTTTCGGTATTTCATCGTTTTTGCTCGCAGCGTGTAGGACGTTCCGGTATTGATGATACAACAGAAAAGGGAATGATTCTTCGTGCGAAAATAAATTGAAAGTATAAAATAACGTTTGTTTGAATTTGACTTTGTTTTCCAGGAAATTGAATTTAAACATTTCTCAAATATTTGTAGGAAAATTTGTGTGCAGAGGAAACATCGAATTTCATCAAATCTTGAACGTTTCTGTTAATTCAACAATTGATAAATGAAATTATTGATATCGTTGAAATATACTATGAGTCAATAGTCTTTATATTGCTTTCACGTGTTTCATACACTTTCAATGAAATTTTGTATACATTAATAATGAAATAAAGGTTGATAACAGAATTGTTATTCGTTTTAAATACCAATTAATCGCTGAATTAACGAAAGTATTCAAATTGTCACTTTCAAAGCTGCGTGCAATTCCTTTTATAAATATTTTAACGAATTTGCAAATTGAATTTCCTCATCAGAGAGGTTGCATATGACATTTTATTTCACATTTTCACTGTATTTTTTACGTGGATTTTCTTTCCTCTTTGTGTGTAATGACGGTTATTTAAATAAATAGGGTTTTGAAATCATATTTTAATAGAAACTTATGTAAATATTTTAAAACAAATATTTAATCGAAATGTTAATATTTTAAAATAAGTATTTGTTTGAGATGTTATTAATATTTTCAATAAACAGTAAACTTGTATCTTCTTGCAACTTAATATTTTATATTTAAACTACATAAATTATATGTATCTTATATTAATTATTCATAGCATTCACTTAAATAAAGGAGGAAATTTTTCACCAATTTTCAACGTACATACTGTGGAAGACAAAAGAATTCGTACACTTGAAGTATAGAAATAAAAAGAACAATATTTTTGTTCTTTTATTAATGTTCCTTAATATTTACTATAAATATTATCGTAGAAATAATATTTGCAAGCATACATCTTCCAATCTTACTTATTTGAATCAAAATTAAACTCGTCGCAACTCTACATTCTTAAGTTCCGTCACCTCCTCATAAAAGCAACAAGTTTTACCATAACAAGCGAAAAATAGTCACTAAACGAAATACCAGAAACGTTAATTCAAGAACCTAAGCAAACATTTTTATACATTCTTAAGAAAGACTCAGTATCGCGAATTTAAATCGAATCCCCGAGAAAAAATTCGAACGGAAAACTTAATCTTAGAGTAACCCCGATCCACCGTAAACTTTCCGTGCTGATAAAACGTAGGAAAATTTCCATCGAGAATCCTGCAGACTCTTAGCGGCGATAAAATCGAGGAAAATTCGCCTGGAAAATTACCTTGACACTCGGTATATTTAATGTTCATTTTACCGTTAATAATACCGATTAATCTTTCCATGTTTAATTCATTATTAACTTGTTAAACGATAATGCCTATCCTATCCTGAGACCTGTGGTGTAGAAGGCGTTAATTTAGTCGGTCTTAATTGTACTTTAATTGTAAACCTGACTATTAAATTAAGTAAATGACTGTAAAAAGATGGAGATCGTTATTTACCTTGATCTCTTCCCATTGAACGAAATCTATTTTACGTAGCTTCGTATGTGTTCTTTGCATGCATTATTTTAACTGAGCAATAGTAAATTGTTTTGTTAAATATTTACTTTAACATTTATTATTATTTTTTATCGACTCAATCTTGTAATACTATGTGATTTTAATATTACATATGTCAGCTTCATGTAGGTACTTTGCATGCATTGTTTCAACTAATAATAAATAGTTTTCTTAAAAATTTAAGTTTAACATTTATTATTGTTATTTTTTGTCAGTCTAACCTTCGAACCCCATGTAATTGTAATATCACATAGTCTAGCTTTATATATGTTCTTTACATGCATTATTTTAAGTGAACAATAGTAAGTTGTTTTATTAAATATTTACTTTAACATTTATTATTATTTCTTATCAACTGAATCTTGTAACACCATGTAATTTTAATATTACATAGTCATCTACTTATATTTTTTACTTTTATTTCATTTCTTTGTCGCAGTAGAGTAACATTTTATTGTTGTATCATTCTTTCATAATGAAACTTCATTTATTATTACTAAATTATTACTAAAAGTCATTTCAAAACAAACAATAAAGAAATATTGTTTTGCAAGTACTTTTTATTTTGTTATTTCAGTAGCAGGTAAATGCACATTATTTTCATAATGTAAATTATTTTATCATTACAGTAATTATTTTTATTGTCACTAAATTTTATTATTATTTTTATATAACACAGCTTTGCAATTCACATGTCATATATTATAATCCCGACGTGTTATTTGAATAACGTTTTGAGGTTATTTCTTCGCTCATTTAATACATTATACGTCGAAATATGGAGATTGATGTATTGTGCAAAAAATTTGAAGGAGAAATCATTTGTGACTATGAATCGGTTTATTCTTTGTTCGACTCTTGACACGGACAAAAAGCAATCTGCTTATTATAAATTATTCACTGAACGTCGTATAAATATTGCCGATATTGAATTTATTACTGAATCCTTATGAAGGAATATTAAATGAATTTTCCGGGAAAATTGTATCCTATAGAGAAAATTCATTGATTGCTTCTTGGAAAGGTATCTTTCCTCGAAATGTTAAATACCTTGACATTTTTTATTTACTTGATGAATTATAAAATCGTAAAACTTCTGTATTGAATAATTTGTAGTAAGGTTATGTTACATATGTGTAGATATATATATTATGTACAAATATGTGCAATACATGTTTTGTGTAAATATTTTCAAATATACATTTTATCAACAAATATGTAAAAATATGTATGTATGTGCAAATATTCTACTCCATTTTAATTTCAAAATTGCTTGTTTTTAAATAAAATGCTGAAAATCCTAAACTGATCATTAGATCACAATGGAGGATTAAAGTTTGCTACACTCACAAATTATTTTAGTTAAAGAAATTTAATATTTAATATTAAATTATCATTATAAATTTACTATTAAATTATTTCAGTTATAAGAAATTTAATTACACAGAGTTGAGTTAGAAGAATACTTAACCCGTTGACTGTCATGGCGGCCATTCGTTTAGTGTTGCAAATTCAATTAAATTAATTATTTACTGGAAAGGCGAACGAAAGTAGATATTTTAGAACTCTTAATATTGAGACAATGATATAGACAGTAACAGATTAAAAAATTCATTTGAAAGATTAAGTATTAAGAATATAAGAGCAAGTCTTGTATTCTTTTATAGTGTCTGACCATGTACATCAGTTTTCACTACGGCAGTCAACGCGTTAACGGAGAAGCTACATCGCATACGCAAGTTTTCTAGATCGACCATCGGGAAAATCAATCAAATTATTATAAAAGATTGACGTCAATTTGTGGCACAATGATGCACTAACCTATATTGGTAAACGTATTTTCCTGCTCCGACACATCATTCTTTAAAATCGTATCGGAAAGCATTAAAATGTAAAATGTAATAGTAATACTTTAAAACCAGCGGACTATGTAAAACCTTAACCAAGACAGAAATAATTGCATTTCAAATCGTGACATTTAACATAATCTACCATGTAGGAAATATTCCTGGAAATATGGTGGGTGCATAATTCCAGTGTCTTCAAATTCGCCGCCCACGGGAAACAAACTACGAATTAGAATCGCTGAATAGCATTAGTGCAAAGTTTGTAAACCTCGGTTAACGTTTAGTCCAAAAATTACAATGCGTCAGAAATAAATTTGTAAAACACAATCAGATTTTTGTAAAACATAATGTGATGGAGTGTGGTTTCATTTTTTATTCACTGAATACGCGGTGTAATTAATGAATCAGTTACTTTAATATAAATGTTAATGTGTTAATAAATTTCGTGTTCGCTGATTTATATGAAACCGCAGTTTATTTCTCATTTTATTGTCTGCATAATTAGTTATTTGCCTTACGCGAGTATTACTGCCGGCCTCGCAATTTCACCAGCGGTTTTCAAAAACACTTTTGCTGAGAATGCATTGCATAATAAATTTTGAATTTCATTTTCACGTATTGACTTTTTAATCATTAATTTCCTTTATTTTGGTTTGTTTATATCAATCAATTCGTGGTTTATTCGATTAAACACGTTTCGGTATGCTTTGTGATAAAATGTGGTTTTTTTAAATTTAGGAATGTAGAATTTGGAGATTTAAAAATATAGAAATTTGGAAATTTGAAAGTTGGAAGTTTAAAATTGTAGAAATTTACATATTATTAAATTCTCTAAGATTCAATTTATCAAACCTTCTAAATTTAAAAATTAAATTTAAACTTTTTTGATTCACGAACTTGTAGATTATTATAATTGCAATTTTCAAAATCTAGAAATTTTACAATTCAAAATCTTTAAGTACACAAATATACATTTTCAGGTTCATAAACTTTCAAATGTAGGAATGTAGAAATCCAAAAGCTTCAAATTCACAAATGTACAAATCCACAAATTTTCAGATTTATAAATTTTCAAATTTTGGAATTTAAAGGTCCAAAAACTTCAAATTGACAAATGTACAAATCCATAAAATTTTAGCTTCATAAATACTTAAATTTAGGAATTTAAAGATCCAGAAGCTTCAAATTCACAAATATACAAATCCATAAAATTTCAGGTTCATAAATTTTCAAATTTAGGAATTTAGCTACAAATTTACAAATGTTCAAATGCAGAAATTTTCACACTCATAAATATTCAAATTTAAAAATACCAAATTTACGAATTCACAAACTTATAATCTCTCAAAGTTTCATCTCAGTGGCTTCCACATTTTCGATTCGAACTCCCCCTCGATTTCAAATAGTTGCACTCTGTAATTTCACCAAATTATTGCCTGCAAGATCTTCGACAATTAAGCTAACTTCGTAGCAAATCGGTGTTCCGAAGATCTTGCATTCCCCTTTTACAACACCCTTCCATAATCACCAATGTGCAAACTTTCAAACTTCACTACCGTAGCAGAACCTCCTAAAACTTCCCAAAACGAGTATTAAAACAAAGTTCATTTTCAGTCTTTGGAAGATAATGAATCCACTAAAAACCCACAGAAGCACAACGGCACTTTTACCGTCGAAAAATGTGTGACAGGGGCGTGAAAGCATAAATAGTTCTTTTTAATAAACTGCATTAGTCCTGATACATGACCTGTTACGCGTCGCGTGCAATCAATGCGTCTCGACACTCGCGAGCGTCCGTCGCGTCGTTTAACATGAAAAATAAAACGCGCGCTTTCGCTTTCCGGCGACGTTTCGCCCTTGCTCTCGTTCTCCAACCAGTCGTAGACAAAAGACTTTGTTCTTCGACAATGCGAAAAAAGAATGAAAAGTGTCGAGGTGTTTAGAAACGACCGTTTGATTCGGGACAAAAGCGCGAAGAAGATAAAGTTCGTCGACAGAATGGAAGGTTGCCGGGAATCGAGGAAATAGGAACGGAAATCGGTCGATTAAAACGGGATCAAATCCATCTCGAAATCACGTTGCATACGTGGCTCGATTCCCACGGCAAAACCGCAATTCCGCGGAAAGACGAAGGGACTACGGGCTCGTTAATTAACAGTGCCATCGATTCGGCTATTTTCAACTGGCGAAAAATACATTTCGGCCGTTTTCTATCCGATTCGTGCATACGTCGAACACGGTGAATTTTACAGGAATTTATGTGAAAATTTTCTTCTACACTTTGAGGTTCTAGTGCTTTAAAGATGCAGTTCAAAGGTACGACATCTTATTGGTCATCTTAAAGCATCGTGAAGATTTGTCAGTTTATTTGACGGAATAGCAGAGAAGTCACATAACAGCATCTGACTCTAACATTTGATACCTAAACATCACATCTACATAATAGCATTTGAATATCAGATCTACACCTACACATCAGATCTACATAACCGCAGTTGAACATCAAGACCTCATAGCAGCTCATACACATCGGATCTACATAACAGCACTTTAACATCAAACACACATAACACCTGAAGATCAGATTTACATAACTGTACTTGAACATCTGATTCACGTAACAGTACCTGAACATCACTTCTGGGTAATTGCAATTAAACGTCAGATCCACTAGGCTAGACCTAAACATCAGATCCACATAACAGCACCTGATCTTCAAATCCATTTAACAATCTAATTATCAGATTTGCATAACATTACCTAAACAGCAGATTTACATAACAGCACCTGATCATCAGATCCACATAACAGCACTTGAATATCAAATTTTCCTAACGGTACCTGAATATTAAACCTCACATAATAATCCCTAAATATCAGATTTATATAGCAGCACCTGAACACCAGATTCACATAACAGCACCTGAACAACGAATCTATATGACAGTACCTACATATCACTTCTACATGATTGTAGACATCTATGTGGATCTAAACATCAGATTCACATAGCAACCTAGATATCAGATTTACATAACTTTATCTAAATATCAGATTCACATAATAACACCTGAACATTAGATCCACATAACAGCACTTGAATATCAGATTTGTCTAACGATACCTGAACATCAGACTCCACATAATAGTTCCTAAATATCAGATTTATACAACACCTAAATATCAGATCCGCATAACAGCACCTAAACATCAGATCTACGTAACAACACCTAAGTATTAGATCTATATAAAAGTACCTAAACAACCTGCGTAAGAACATCTGATCATGCGATCACATACGATCACATACTAGCACCTGAGTGAACGGATAATTTAAATTATTCTAAGAATCAATGCTGCAAATCAATGCAGTAAGTGAAACGACACGTTTTTAAAGTATATACAGTAGAATGCGTCGAAGTTGAGACGTCAGGTGATGTCATTAAGCGAACGATAATAAAAAGTTAGCTGCAAGAATCTGAAATATGCAGCGCAGGTTTGCAGCGTCAGTGTGCTGCAAGAACCATAAGTTTTGGTATATCGCGGAAGTATTGATTCCAGAACTTTTGATCAATCGTTTTCTTACAGCTTCCGATGAGCACCGCAAAAGTCACGAAAGTTTTACACGGACCAAGGACGCAGAAGAAGTTTTAAAGGATCAGAACAAGGAAATATCGCGAAACACGGTAGACGGTGGGCAAAGATGAGGATAGAAGCGCGCGAAAGTGGTTTTTAAGAGAAGCCGGAATGACCAACCTGTTACTTGAAAGACGGAAGCCTCGGGAGCCGGGAAATGCGTGCGTTCTTTCGGGCGCACTCTCGCGTTCAGTTGTCCCTCTGAATGGATACACGTGCTCTCCGTGTATTTTACGATCGGACGCGTGAGCAGCGTGACACGCGTGTGCCCGATCCTTGTGTTCCTCTGTTCTTCACTTATATTTCGTGCGCGGGCACATACATTTACGTGTGAACGCACGTTAGGTTCCTCCGCGATCGGAGGCTGCGCGCATGCTCGCGTCAAAAGGACACGCAAAGGAAAACTCGCGGGCAAGCTGCGGACTCGGTGATGCGAGAACGGAGTAAGAAAAAAAATAGAATCACCGTGTTATCCAGAGCGACGATATCGTCGGGCAGGCTGCCCGGCTTGCACTGCCCGGGTCTCCTGTTTCTCCCACCGTGCGGACCACCCGTCTCACCCTGGCTCTCCCTGGTTCTCCTTACACCCCCGTCTCCCAAATCCCCGCCACTGTACGCGCCTGCCGAAAAAGCTCGCCTACTATACCCCACCTTGCCAACCTTCGCATCCTTCGAGCTCTCTGCACGACTCCCTTCCGCTCCTTCAACCCCTTTCCAACCGTGACTTCGACTCAGACTATGAAACCAACTTTGAACACCGTGTCTTTCCCACTCCTTTCTTGCCGTGAGAGTTCGACGAAGAGCAGCTCAGGGCGCAAGCTCGTCCTTCTCTCCCGGATAGGAGAAGGGAAAGATCCTCGGGCAACCAGGAGAAGTATCCTGCGGAGAGCCTGAGATGCTCCTTCGCGCGCGATTACACGCACGTGGGCTAACTCGGGGTAGCTTATTTTTGTGCATACAAACTGTATTCTTGGTCATGTAAATTTGTAAATTCACGAGTATCTCCACCTTTTAGTTCATGAAAGTTTCAAGTGTTCCTAATTCCTGAATCCTTAAATGGCTCTTGGGTACGTTCCAGACTTTTGAGGTTGTAGTTCTCATACCGACTTTCAACGTCCCCATATCCTGGAAGTTCTAAATGTCCAAATGTATAAATTACCTTATTCTCAGATCCTTGAATTTTCAAATTTTTTAATTCACAAAAATCGAAGTCCTCAAACCTCTCGAAATCTATGTATCTAAATTGACAAACTTCCACATACCCAAATCTTTGTACTTCATAACTTTCACATCCACAAAGTTCAAAATCCCTAAACTTCTGCAGTTCTAAACGTCCAAATTTATAAATTACCTCATCACTAAATTCTTGAATATTCAAACTTTTAAATCCACAAAATTCGAAGTCCTCAAACATCCAGAACTCTATGTATCTAAGTTGACAAATTTCCACATATCCAAATCCTTGTAATTCAGAACTTTTACATACACAAAGTTTGGAGTCTTCAAACTCCTGAAGTTGTAAATATCCAAATTTATAAATTACCTCATCCCCAAATCCTTGAATCTTCAAATTTTTAAATCCACAAAGATCAAAGTCCTCAAACCCCTTAGAATTTTAAGGTTTTGTATGTTCAAGTTTATAAATTATCTCATCTCCACATCGTTGAATCCCAAAGCTTTCAAATCCGGAAAGATTGAAGTCCTCAAACCTCTAAAGATCTAAGTGTCCAAATTTATGATTTACGCTGTCCCTAAATCATTATGTCCACAAATTTTTAAATCCACGAAGTTCGAAGTCTTTAAACCTCTAAAGTCCTAAATGTCCAAATGTATAAATTACCTCATCTCTAAATCCTTAAATCTCCAAATCATCAAATCCACAAAATTTGAAGTCTTGAAACCCTTAAAATTCTATGTATCCATACTTCCAAATTTCCTCAACTCAAAATCCCTGGGTCTCCAAATTTTCAAATCCACAAACCCCTTGTGCCCTAAAAATCTAAATACACAAATCACCCCATCTCCAAATCCTTGGATCCCTAAATTAAATCCACAAATTTTGAAATTCTCAAAGTCCTACACTTCTGAATGTCCAAATTCTTAAATTATCATATTAATAGAATATAATAGAATTTCTCAGTGTGCTTATAATTATGTAACTAATTCATCTTAAAATATAATTTATTATCATCGTTACATGCAGTTCGTTAGTCATAATGCCTTTTGTTTACGAATTAGTAATTTTAACAAGTTTATTAAATTTGCATAGTATTCATAAACTAGTAACTCTTGTCACTCTATAATCACTTTAATTTAAATAGAGTTGCTAATATTTTCAATAAAAATCATTAATCACTACAGTATAAAATTTTTCTTTTCACATCCATGACCCTCAAAATTCAACAACTGCAAGTTACAATGCGACTTGTAAACAAAAAAGTGTATCAATACCCAAAAATGTATTGATGTGTAAAAATTAATTAAAGCCCCCCACTCGAAAATAATGGAGAAGCTTAAACCTCCACATTTGGAAAGTCGGATTCCAAGCACCCTAGTCAACACGTTGGTTAATTCGTGTCGAAGTTCAGACCGGTAACGAGAAGTGTACAGACGCGAGTCAGAGTTGGGGTTACGCTAAAGCGTAAGACAAAACGTTGCGTCTCAGGAGTCAATTGACTGGAAAATTCCAACAATGAAACCGGGTGAAGGTAACGTGAAAAAGGACGCACGAAATGGGTTTTTCAGGAGTGGCGCTTGTTGCTCGTAGAAAATAAAAACTCGTGACTGTATTATAGACACGCACACGAACGCGTTTGCACACACATTCGTGGCCCACCCCCTACGGTGACCCGCTTTGTAAACTGATGCGTTTTGCGTATGAGGAAGAGTTGGAATATAACAGGCTCCCCTATGCGCGATATATCGATCAATTCTGTGTAAAGAATTGACACACGCGGCAGTTTTTCTCCGTGGTGAGGAAAAAAGTCATGCGTGAAAAAGCATTCATTCGGATGTACATTCTTCGACTTGCTTCTATGATAATTGCACTTTTTCCGGGAACATCAAAAATTTACTGTTAAATACGAGAACTTTAATATCATGGCCATACGTGGGCGGAATTGGATGTTTCAATTTACTTTATAATCCATTAAAATGAACATACGACGCTGTTAACGTAATGCAGCGTTATCAAATATTCAAGTTTCATCGGACAAGTGAACAAGAGTACACTTTTGGATAAAACGGTTTTAGACTTCTCTGTAGTAACAAGAATCACTTTTGGTGAATGTCTTAAACTTGTATTTTGTATTCATTCGGTTTTCTTGTGTTTCAGTCGGTTTTATCGTGCTGTTATCGTACAGTTTAGCGTCGAGGCGATGATGCTTAGTTAGAGAGGAAAAATTGTTTGTTTAATTTAGACGAGATTATGGGAAGGAATTTGTCTATCGTTATAATTGTTATCATTAGCGTAAGTAGATAGGGATTGAGTGAGGAATGTAAGATTAATTCGTACAATTCGTATTAGAAATATGGAAATTTTGAAACTTATAAAATTTCAAGGTTTTGAACTTGTTACCCCTAAAATTCCCAAAATTCCATGTTTTATCATTTTTAAATTCGTATATTTCTAGGTTTTCAAATTTAAACATTGTCAAATTTCCATGTTCCAAGAATTATTTATGTATTTAATTTCTATGGTTTCAATTTTAAATTCCCAAATTATCAAATTTTCAGTGTTTCAAATTCCCTAATTCAAAAATTCCTAATTCTTAAATTTCCACATTTCCAAATTATCAAATTTCCAGTGTTTTAAATTGTCAAATTCTCAAATTCTCAAATTCTTAAATTTCCAAATTTCCAAATTTCTAAATTTCTAAATTTCTAAATTTCTAAATTTCTAAATTTCTAAATCCTCAAATTATCAAATTTTCAATGTTTCAAGTTCCCTATTTCAAAAATTCCTAAATTCTCAAATTTCCAAATACTCAAATAGTAAATTACTACTTTTTTAGTGTTTCAAATTCTCAAATTTCCAAATTTCCAAATTCTTAAGCTCATATGTTCTCAAATCTCCAAATACCAATTTACCAAATTCTCAAATTTCCCAATTTCTCAATTTCTGAATTCTCTAATTTCTAAATTTCCCAGTTCTTAAGTTCTCAAAGACCCAAATACTCAAATTCTTAAAGTTCCCAAGTTTCTAAAGCGCAAAATACCAAAATTCCGAACTCCCAAATTACCCAATATCCCAATTCCCCAAGCTCCAAAATTTTCAAGTTCCTAAGTTCCCTTTCCAAACATCTAAATTTCCCAATACCCCAATTCCTCAAGTTCCCAAATCTCTAAATACCACATTTCAAATTCCTAAATTCTCCAATTCCCCAAACCTCTAAATACCAAATTTCCAAATTCCCAAATTCTAAATCTCTAAATACTAAATTTCCGAATTCCCTAATACCTTAATTCTTCAATTTCCAAATTCCCCAATACCCCAATATCCCAATTCCTCAAACCTATAAATACCAAATTCCCAAATTCCCAAATTCCAAATCTCTAAATACTAAATTTCCGAATTCCCCAATACCTCAATTTTCCAATACCCCAATATTCCAATTCCCCAAACCTCTAAATACCAATTTTCCAAATTCCCAAATTCCAAATCTCTAAATACTAAATTTCCAAATTCCCCAGTACCTCAATTCTCCAACTTCCAAATTTCCCAATACCCTAATACCCCAATTCTCCAAATTCTCAAGTTTCCAAATCTCTAAATACCAAATTTGCAAATACTTAAATTATAAATTATTCAATTTTCAGTGTTTCAAGTTCCCAAATTCTCCAATTCCAAAATTACCAGATTCCCATGTGCCCAAGTTCCCAAATTTCAAATTTTGTCAAATACCCCAAATTTCCACATAACTAAATTAAAAATTGTCTAAATTCTTAACCTCCTGAATTCCCAAAACTTCATATTTCCAATGTTTTACATCAGCCAGCACCTAAATTTCTCCAAGTTAATAACTTGCTTTAAAAGTGACTTGCTCCAAAAGTTACAACAAAAATTAAATTTATTTAAAGAATTTTTGTCACGTTAATAATGCGTGTAATATAACAATGTAACACATTATTTATTACGAAATAGATCATTTCTTTTTACCAATATATCATTCAGGTGACTTTTGATATCGGCTTTTATTCCTTTGGCTTGAAACACACGAACAGTGTCGCAGAAAAATTATTACCAATAGAATATCATACAGATATGCCATCACATGGCACAAACTACCGAGAAACTTTTATGGAAACAATGATTTATTGTATGTTCATATAACATCTACCATATTTTACCGCATCTACGTGAAATTATTTACGATTTTGAAATTGATATCCGACTGTAGATGCATTTTTGTACTCAATAATTACATTTTATAGGCAGTATTATTACTTTTCGATATTTAATCAATTATTTTGACAATTGATAACTATTTCGTATATTATAATTCGTGAAGAGTATTTCTTATACAAATCTGCGTATCATAATTTAATAATTATTTCCGTTAAATTATATATTAAAGTTTCTTTAAAAATAATATTTTTAAAAGTAGTTATTTGTACTAATTTCTTAAATAATATACCGAAGATATTGATGTTTAGGAAATTATTAAATTTCATTTTAAATGACGACACACGAATATTTCTTGAAACAATCTTTAATTTTCTTATTCGTTTACAATTCTAACTTTTAAACTATAATTAGCAAGACTAATTATAATTTTACAGGAAAAATTTGCAATAACAGTTGACTCATGGCTTCTTAAAATTTAAATATCCATATTTTTCTTTAAACGATTCCACGAATGATTTCTCCTATATTTTTATTCAAGAAGCAAATAAATATTCTACTGCTGCTTTATTTGAAATATGATACGCTTTACGTGCAAAGAAATTTGATTTAAGATTGAACGTGTATGTATAAAAGTCCACACGGAACAATGCGGAGGTTCCGAGGAAGTGGTACACGGATTATGGAACATTATACTTATTTTATTAGAATTGTATGCAGAGCAAACTGACATAGCCTGAGGAGATCTTGAGACTCTATTGAGACTTCAGCATCGTATGGTCGACTCGTAAGTCACTCCCCAAGGCATGTCTCGAAGGATCCCACAGGCTTTCCCTTATCTTGCATTGTAGAGTTGATCCACAGGATCCCCTCGAACTACCCTGAGGGTCTAAAAAACGCAGGAGTATCCTATAATAGCTTATAAAACAGCTTGAACCCTTAATCGCTACAAATTGCATTGTAACGTCACTATTAATTACAATTATTTTCTAAGAATGTATGCGAATGCAGCCAAATTAACTTACACCCACAAATTTTATATAAAAAAATTCGGAAAATGTCTGAGCTATGTTCTAATGTTATGTAAGTTTAAATATGCGTGAATGTACAAAATGAAATTAAACACTAATTTTTATTAAAAAGTCTCGAAAATGTCAAAGTTCTAATAATATAACATATTAGCATAAATATTATAAATATTATAATCAATATAATAATTAATAATATAATAATATAATAATAGTATAATGGTATAATTATTGTAATAAATATTATTACAAATATTATAATGGTGTATGAGTATTAAACATAACATAAATATAGTATAAATTTATTTACAGCATAAATACAGTACAATATTATTATTAACATTACTATATTACTATATTATTAATACTTATTACCTATTGTCATTACTATTACTTATTTATTATTACTTAGTATTACTACTCACTTTTACTATTTTGCAAAATTTTTCAGTATAATGATCAACAAAAATTTTTTTAATTACAAAAAGCTTGATACATTCAGTAGTTTCTTAGAAACAAATTTCTGAAAATTACATTATTTTAATTTTGTAGTATTGATGTATACCCTTTTACAGGAAAAACTCATAAGCACAATATAAAACATCTTTTTTTGTAATAATTGAATTTATTTAATACAATATTTCAATATTATATACATATTTTAATATATTAATTAGTAGGTAAATGAACTGATGTAGTGTAGAAAGAATTTCCAGGAAGTGCGTTTTACGATTCCATAGCAGTGTTACGTGCTTGAAAGGCGCAAGCGTTCTGATATTATTACATCACGATATCGAAGAGTTTTCATTTTTCGACTCTTTAATCGAAAGGTCAGTATTTAAAGAATTTAAAATTACATTCATCATATTTAAAATAATCTTTTAACATTGTAATTATGTTGAGAATGTAGATTATAAATTTTAGAGGTTGCAAACATACAATATCATAACCTTCATTTTTGTATAACAAAGTTTATAACATATATATAATTGTTGTTAAACAAGAGAAAACAGAACTATGTTTTTGATTAATAAAAATTACATATCTTTTTACATTATAGAATCGTGATTTCAAAGTTAATAAATTCAACTTTCTTTTTTGTTATAAGGTAACAGACTATAACGACGTAGAAGTCAACTACATACAAAAGGCACATATAAAAAAGAATTTTAAAAATGCAAGCTGGTGAATGGCAAGCCCAATATTCTTTCGACAATGCTTATTCAGAAATATTTCGCCGTTTAATTATTTAATTTTATTTATAGGTGAAAAAAGTGGTGAATTTATGCCAAAAGTTAATTTGGAAAAGGACAAGAGTAAATTG
Organism: Megachile rotundata; assembly: GCF_050947335.1. Classification (NCBI taxonomy): domain Eukaryota; kingdom Metazoa; phylum Arthropoda; class Insecta; order Hymenoptera; family Megachilidae; genus Megachile; species Megachile rotundata. The sequence goes on along the minus strand of NC_134987.1, from coordinate 6,747,114 downwards.
AAATACGCAGATTTGATGTATATGAAACAAGCGGAAGAAGTAGCTGTCTATCGAGCACTTAGATATAGGAAAACTCGTAATCGTTGTACAGTAGCAGGTATCTCTTTAGCTTGTCTTGTTGTAGGAATTTATGCGTACACAATACATGCTGTGAAGCAAGAAACATTTTTGGATGATCTGAATGAACCTGAAAAAATAATTGATCCAAATTCAAAGAGTAATTTGTCTTAAGCTCGTAGAATTTGAAAGTGTTGTGTGTTATTTACACAAGAAAAGAAGAAAGTGATGCGATTAATATAAATGAATTGTAAACTATACAAATAATTATTAATAATAAATAAATTACATTAAGTTTTTATTTGTTATAAATATATATAAATAAGAACATAGAAATATGACTGCTATAAGATTACCACCTCTTCCATCCATAAAAGATGTATTGAAAATTTATAAGTTGAGAGCAATGAAACAACTTTCCCAAAACTTTTTATTAAATGATAACTTATCAGATAAAATAATTAAAAAGTCTGGAAACCTTGCTGACTGTTACACGGTAGAAGTTGGTCCTGGGCCTGGTGGACTAACAAGATCAATTTTAAAACAGCATCCAAAAAAATTAATTGTTATAGAAAAGGATACAAGATTTAAACCTACATTAGAAATGTTGGTAGATGCTTATGCTGCAGTTAATGGTGAAATGGAAGTTATTTATGATGATATCATGAAGATAGATATGAGTAATCTTTTTCCTGAAACTGTTAAAGTAGCTTGGGAAGACAAATCCCCTAAGATCAGATTAATTGGCAATTTGCCATTTAATGTATCAACACCTCTGATAATAAAGTGGCTACATGCAATTTGTGAAAAAAGAGGTCCTTGGACATATGGAAGAACTAGAATGACATTGACATTTCAAAAAGAAGTGGCTGAACGTATAGTAGCTGAACCAATGACTGAACAAAGATGTAGATTATCTGTAATGGCACAAGCTTGGACACGTCCAATATTACATTTTATTATACCAGGTACTATATTGATTTTAATGTTTGCTTTAAAATTAATTTACTTCTTTCAATTTTGTTGAATATAACATTTATTCTACTTTGTGGTTTGAAAAAATAGGCACTGCTTTTATTCCTAAACCAAAAGTTGATGTTGGTGTTGTATCATTTGCACCTATGGTTATACCACGTACACAACATGAATTTAAAATTTTTGAAAAAGTAACACGACAAATTTTTGGTTTTCGTCAAAAATACTCTATACGAGGGATTGAGTAAGTAAAACTTCTATGAAAATATTGTTATATCATCAAAATATTACTGCACGTATCGTTCTTTTAATTTTTTAGGACATTGTTTCCTCTGGAATGTCGAGTTGAATTAGGACGGAAAATGTATGAACTTAGTAATTTGGAACCAAAATTAAGACCAACACAACTTACAGTAGAAGATATCGATAAACTTGTTACCGCATATAAATATTTACTAGAAAAACATCCAGAAATTAGGTCGTATGAGTATCGTTCTTCTCAACGAATTGTACCACTATCGAAAACAGCAGATCTACAAGTTGAGGATTGTATGGAATATGCTCTAGAGGAATTAGAATGTACAAATTAAGTAATAAATAAAGTAAATTTCATCCGATGTTTACAATATTTTATAAGTAATGGAACTTTACAGGATCGTTTTGACATAAAATTCAGTTTTTGAAAATATGAAACAACTGAAACACAATCACGCTGCTTGAAACTTTCCCAATATATTTCCACTTGTAGTTTTCAAATGGTTAAAAAAACGAAATATATCCATAAATTATTTAATATTCGTGATAATCTTGTTAATAATTACATAGAATGAATGCTTTTATTAAAATATGTTTCATCCTATTCACTACTCTCGTCACTATAAACTTTCAATCTGCTTAATTTATATTTATATCCTTGAAGATAATTAAAAAATTAATATGTTAATTACTTCCACAATTGCAGCATAATTTGTTTCAACCCTTAAAAATTTTAAATAACACAACAATGTATTAAAACAAAGTTAAACTTTAAATTGTAAAATGTTAAAAATTACAATTTCATTATGAAAATAGCATTAATCGGTTCAGCTGTTTATAATATAAACATACTAATTGTAAGTAGAGCGTAGAAATGTAAATGAGAATATACAGGAAATTACATCTGGAACTAGTGAATTTACATATCTATAGTATATATATAATAGGCAGATAATACATATATTGTAAAAATACAGATAAATGAGACACTCAGTAGAAGAAAAAAATTTAACAAATTATAAATCTAAATCACTCTTCTAAATCTAGATCTTCTAATTCCTCTTCTAAGCCTTCTAAATCTTCTTCTTTAAACAAATTTTCATTGATTGCTAATGCAGCTGCACCTTCACCAACAGTAACTACTATGGAAATATAAATTATTATTAGCAAAATGTTATAGTAATAATAATAATGTTGATATTAATTTATTCATACCTGTAGAATCTTCATTATTTGTAACTTCATCTTTTTTGAGTCGATCTACACCGGCAACAGTTATTCCAGATGTATCTATTTCACTCGGTTCGAAAGCTAACCTGTCCATATCAAGTTCTCTATATTCAACCCTTTCTTCTCCTTCCTCTTCTTCTTCACGTACATAACTAGATATTGCTTCATCTCCATCATCAATGCCTATATAATTTAAAAGATTAATATTTATAACATTGTACCAATAAGTACAATACAAGTCATACAAATATATATAATTTATCTATCTTATAAATTAAAAATGAAAATACCATCTCCTGCTGCAAGTTCTGGATTGAAATAGAACATTTCTCTTCCAGATATTCCAACTTGTCTACCAGCTTTATAATCATTTCGTCTCTTTTCTTCATCCTTTAGAGCTTGTTCTTTTTTCTCCTTTAGTTTTCTTTTCTTCCATGCTAAGAATGTCTCTAATGTTATTTTAGTCTGTTAAAATATTTAATAAGTTACTGAACACTTCAAACAATTATATTAAATATAATTTTTACATAACATGATATGTGCATACATATGTACACATATATAGGTATAATCATATATAAATCATTCAATGAATTATTAAAATATAGCCTTACTTGATTTGGTCCTAAATTAGCTCTTTCCTTTTCAATTAAATCTTCTAATGAAATTTCATCCTTTTTATCCTCTTTCTTCTTATCTTTTTTAAGAACAAAACCAGGTGGTAGTGCATGCCTGTAAATACATTTTTGTCCCGATGGACATTCCCAGAACCAACCATATTTTGCCTTCTCTACTGCTTCCAAAAAGTGTTTACAAATCTAAAATTTGAGAAGCATTTTGTCTTGTAACATTACAAACTTAGAAACAAAGAGATGAATACAAGAATATCCTACATAATGTACTTACAATATCAGTAGTTGGACGATTACCGCTACCATGCTTTTTCTCTACTACCTCTTTCAATTTATCCTCATCCCACTTGTCCATTGTATCAGTTTCCTTATCATCATCTCGCATATCACAGTATAAGGAACGTTTCTCTGCTTTCCTTTCTACACTTAAGTCGTGAGAAAATTTACATTTATCCCCTTTCGTACATTGTCCTTGTTTGAAGAACGCACATACTACCGATTTTGGATCAGTTCCTACAAAAGTGAAACAATTGTCATTCAAGTAAGTAAAGAGAAATAACAAAAATGAAACATACAACTGCTACAAAGATAATAATGGTATAACATGACTATAGGATACACTTGTTCTTTTAACTATATCTTTGCAAAAACCTTACTCATTTAATACCTTTATCTATCTTTTGCGTTTGCACAGGTTTAAATATAAGAGCTAATTCTTTTTGCTCCTTTAATTTCTTTTCTTTTTCAAGTTTTTTAACATTAGGATCTTCTAATTTCCGTGGGTTAACACCACCAGATTTTACCTGCTTCTCTACTTGTTGAATAAATTTCTGTTGTTTAGCACCCTTCTTATTCTTTATACCGAATGTCTTATCCTATAAAAGGAACATCATGGTATTGAAAAAACATTCAAAATAACAAATCGGTACGCGTATATCCATAAAATATGCAATTCGGTATTTACAGGTTAAAAATGTAAAGTTATCATGTTTAAATACCTCAATAACTTTTTCTTTTTTCTTCTGCTCCGCCTTTTTGCTAGGAGCAGGTGCCTTTTTGGGTGGCATTTCATTCACTTCTTGTTATTTAGAAGTGTAAATTCCCAAAAATTTAATAATCAAATTTACTAATGAATGAAAATTCACCACCGATCGTGGAACGATTCATGCATGTATTTGTATGCGTAAATGTGGTAGTAAATTATGACCATAAAATATATATTATTTTGCAGATGTGACTAACGTGCTCCAATGCAAATCTGGCCTTTGGAAAAATGGCACATTATACCGAATTTATAAAAGGTTATTTCCAAAATCAATAAATAATGAACTTTTCAATAAACCAATTTCATTGCAGATAATAGAGTCTTGTATCCTCTAGTTATCACTTTTCCCGGGGAAGCGCAGATTTGCACTTGAGTTATAAATTATAAATTTCTATTTATTAAATAAATTTATTACAACATTGAACATGTACTTTTAGACTCATATATTTTTATCGTTATTTCATTTTCTACTTTTCCTCAATTTTGACCAAAATTGAAATATTTTAGTTCACTTGAAAAAGCATAAGGTAGCGCTAAAAGAGGAACACATTTTAGAAACAACTTTCCGTACAATCTTTCTTATACCTTTTGACGTTAGCACGAAGCGTGCTCGATCTCTCATTCACAGATTGTGGTTAGAATTGATTTTGTTTGATCTTTTATCAAAAGCAAAATGGCAAAATTTGATCTAACATCACGTATAGGACAGTATCTTGATCGACATTTAGTCTTCCCCCTTTTGGAATTCTTATCTGCAAAACAGGTACAATAAAAGATGGAATACTTTCATTGTATATGTTTGGTTATAACCAAAATGCATGATTATAATGAAACCTGTTATAACATATACAATACGGAACGTATACTAATATGTATGTATTGTATTTTTCAGATTTATGATGAGGATGAATTACTTCAAGCTAAATTGGATATTCTTAGCAAGACGAATATGATAGATTATACTATTGACATCAGAAAACAGCTTTATCCTAATTTAGAAGTGCCAGAGGTACAGATAAGTTTAAACAGAAAGATACAATTATGAATGACAAGTATGATTGAATATATTAATTATAGGAGTTGAAAGCTCGTCGTGCAGATGTTCTTCAAGAACTTAGTTATTTACAAAATAATGTATCAGTTGTTGTTGCGCTTATGAATAATGAAGAGGTGATGAAGAAGATGGAAAATATGCGAGATTCTAAAGCATTGAATAATTACCTTACGCAGGAATCTGATGTAAGTGTAACATGTTATATTATTATTTAATTTTATCTAATATTATATTAGTTTATAATAATAATTTTAATTTATGTTAACGTTTATAGTTTAGAGTCGAAATGATGGATAGTTTTGTAAAATTAGCAAAATATCGTTATGAGTGTGGCAATTACTCTGTTTCCACATCATATCTGTATTTTTATATGCTTATAATGCCACCAACAGATAAGGTATGAATATGATCAGTTTAACAATAATAATTCATAAGATTTTAATATTTCGCTTTTATAATAGGAAGCTGTGCTATTTTCAGAATTATTTAAATGTACTTTGGGGTAAATTGGCATCAGAAATTTTAGTGCAGAACTGGGAAACTGCATTAGAAGATGTAAACAAATTAAGAGAATACATTGATAGTAATGTTATAGGAAATTCTCTTCAAGTATTACAACAGAGAACATGGCTCATTCATTGGAGTTTATTTGTATTTTTCAACCATGTGAAGGGTAGAGATTTAATTATTGAAATGTTCCTCTACCGACCACAGTATGTTATTTTTATAGTAATTATTATGTAATATGAGAAGTATGATTAAAAATTAATCATTATCTGTAATGGTTACAGCTATTTAAATGCCATTCAAACAATGTGTCCACATATATTACGATACTTGGCCGCAGCCGTCATAGTTAATCGTTCTAGGCGATCTATACTAAAAGATCTTGTAAAAGTAATACAACAGGTCCGTAAAAGTGAAAGATTTTTCAAAATTACAATTAAGTTATATACAATTTTCATAATCATAAAACTACTTATTTTTTTACAGGAATCTTATACATATCGTGATCCTATTACTGAATTTTTGGAACATTTATACGTTAATTTTGATTTTGATGGCGCAAGACAAAAACTGCAAGAATGTCAAACAGTCGTATTTAACGACTTTTTCTTGATTGCATTATTAAGTGAATTTGTAGAAAATGCTCGTTTAATGATTTTTGAGACATTTTGCAGAATCCATCAGTGTATAAGCATTGGGTACAATAATTTTATTTTTAATTTTACAGTTAAATAGTATACCATATTCTTAAAACTTTCAACGTTTCACATTGTTACAGAATGCTTGCAGAAAAACTTAATATGAAAGCAGATGTAGCCGAATGTTGGATCGTTAACCTAATTCGTAATGCCCGGTTAGATGCCAAAATAGACAGTAAGTTAGGGCATGTTGTAATGGGAGGTCAGCCCGCTTCTCCATATCAACAACTAGTTGAAAAAATTGAAACTTTAAGTGTACGAAGCGAAGCGTTAGAGAATTTAATTGAACGCAAATTAAAAGCTAAAAACCAGGATCCTGTAAGTATAGTGTGGAACTAATCGAGGTTAGTATCATTCACGATCATTTTTCATATATTAATATTTTTTTCTTTCAAATCACTTAACTTATTCTCTTGAATTATATGATTTTTATTCAATGATTTCTTCTTTTAATATTTATGCTATTATACACTATGCGCTTTATTTTTATAAATTGAAAAGAAATAAATTACTGTACTATACTAATTCATGATTCATTTTTGCTTCTTAATTTTTAAAACCATTTTATTAACAACTAAATTGTATTTAAATTATATGATATTCAGTACAGAAGATATTTATTAACTAATGTATATGTATAGAACCAAACTATAACAATTTTTTTTTTATTTTAAACATGATTTGATTTCTGTTGTTTTATACGTTTTATATGTTTTTATAATAAAAAACATTATTTTTTACAGTATCAAATTTCTTGGGCTCTGGATTTGTGACATCAGGATACAATGTACAGGAATACTGTCGTAAACGACGCTTAAACAAAGTGTAAACAAAACATCGACATTCAGATAATTCAGTTTTACATATTTAAAAAGTCCGTGACATATAATGAAATAAATATATTTTTATTCATACATTTTTATGAATAATCAAATCGAATGAATAAAAATATACATTATTACAAACACTACACACACATATATTATGTACATGCCTATGTTAAACATACAAAATGTACTTTTTCGTAATATATATCTACACGTTTCGTTTCTGAAAATGTGCAGGAAAAGAAATATAATTCAGAGTACATTTGTTTAAAGTTTATAATTCTGCAGCATTTCTAATTTGGAATATTTTAAATAATATTCTGTTAAAAAAAGTATTAAGTTTACAGAACAGAATATATCATCATTAGATTTTTACGTTAAAAATCTACCTTGATTTATGTGAAGTCAATATAATTTTCGCGCCGTATTTTTAAATAATATTAATAACATCATTTATTTGTCTGTAATATATGTATGGATATCAAGTACTGTATACCAGAAAAATGTAATTTTATAATTTAATAACAGATATCTTGATAAATATAAAATTGTGTACTATTGTCACGAATCATTATAATTATTCGTAATAAAAGAATTACTTGTTTCTGTTTGCGAATCATCCATATCAGAAAAGGTAAAGTTACATCCGGTATAAGAATTTCGATTGATGCAATATATTAGGACGCTCCTCCAGTACGGATCTTGGGCTAAAAGACTGGGATTTCCTAAAATTATTACTAAAGCACGAGCACGAGTAATCGCAACATTGAGTCTTCGAGGACAAGCAACAAATCCAAGGGAGTGTTTAATATCATCGGTTATAAAATTGCTTGAAGACCGTACAGCTGAAATAATGATGACATTACGTTCTTGGCCCTGAAATCCTTCAACACTGCTAATTTTTGGTAAATCCACGTTTAACTCCATAAGTAATTCACGAATTTGAAGAACCTACAAAACGATTAAAATGAAGCATGGAATTACTTAACAGTCATTTTTTTATAAATTATATTTAATGATCTTACCTGTTTTTGATAAGGGGTTATAATTCCTACATCATCTGGTGAAAGACCACATCTATATAGTTTTAGTAAGTAAAGATATGCCTGTGTTGCTTCTTCCGGATTATACCAACTCGGACTATCATTGTCTTTACAATTCTCTCCATTTACACCGTGGAAAACAATGGGCGGCGGAGCACCTTTCCTTTCTGGTAATTCAGAAGCTAATGTCTGTAAAAGTTTTGCTTCCTTGCTTGTTTTAGTTGATACCTACAAATATTCTTTTATTAAGTTTTTCACATAAGGTAAAAATAACATACTAAACAAAAAACCTATACTTATATAAATGAGCATACCTGTGCAATTAATTCAGAGTCATAAAATAATGAACTTGATAATTCAAGTATTTCCGGTAAACTTCGATAATTTATAACTAGTTTTGTAACTAGCCTAGGATCATATTGTGATTCAAAACCATTAGGATCTCTTTGATAAGGGAAATGACGTAATAACCTCGTCAGAAACGATTCGTCTAAACCAAAGTTCTTTGCTAATCTACTTTGTACAACGGGCCCGAGTTGCAATGGATCACCCGCAAGAATTACTTGTCCATAATCAGAATGAACAAAGTTTAATGGAATCATAATTTCTGGTTCCGTTGCTTGTCCAGCTTCATCGACCAGTACATGTGAAAAGTGTCCACGCGGGAAACCCATGTTGTTCAATATTCCTAATGCAATACAGGTACCAACAGTAATTCTATGACGACCAATTACACTCATAGGACAGTTTAATCTTGGACCTGTTCCACTGTATTTCATTTTCTCGACTGTTTTCTCTTCTGCCAACTCTGCAGTAGCACAATATGGTAACAATTTACCAGATATAGAATCACTACCTAAGTAATGATGTGCTACAAGTCGTACCTGTAAAACATTTTAATTCTGAAGTATAAAATCTTTATCAGTAATCAGATGACAAAACTTTAATACTCTTATAAAAACAATTAATAAATTTATTACGTAGTTCTAATAAATATTATATACCATGTCACCAGGTTTGAGAACACCACTGTCTAGAAGTCGTTCTGATATAAGGTTTGCTGAACTATTAGATGGTGTTGCAATTAATAATCGACTTTCAGGTATAGTCGATAAAATTTGCAGAATTGTTTCACATAAAGTAATAGTTTTTCCTGTACCTGGAGGTCCGAATATTACATAAGGTAATGGCCGCGCGTGTCCTTTTAATATGTTTCTTACTGCTTCCTTCTGATAATAATTCAAATTTTTATTAAACCAAATTAACTTTCGTTTTTTTATTTGTGAAATATATGGCTGTAATTCAGTGCCATAAGAAGAAACTGATGTTTCGTTTAAATGTTTTGACGTTTTCTCCGCTAAATTTTTATCATTAACTATTTTCTTCTTTACTTCAACATCTTGAGTATCTCTTGTCTGTGCAATAGGACTCGTTACACATTGCTTACTTTCTGCTATTGGTTGAACATTAAATAATCTCTGTACTACTGACATTTTTGTAGACGATTTTGTTGTACTATTAGATTTATTACTTGTAGGTGTACTGCTGGTAGAAGATCCTGATGAGATGGAATCATTTCGCTGATGAGACAGTTGCTTAAACTCTGGCTTATCGATTGGTTCAAGTTCTTCAAGATCTACCTGAGATTCTTTTTGAACTACATGCGAAGGAAACAAGAAATTGGAACCAAGACGATGTATTGCCATATTAATTGCATTATGACAACGCTGTATGGCAGAGTTCGAACATTTAAATGTGACTTGACAATCTTCGTAATTATATTCTTGATGAAATTTATAATTGAATTTCAAAAAAATGTCCAAGTTCGTTATTTTATGGATGAATCCTTCATACTTCAATTGTCCTATTTTAAACGTTACGCATTAAAATTCCAACTTGTATTAATTAAAGATTACTGATTTACGCATATCGAAATTTAATATCATACCTTGAGAATTATCCCATCTAAAGGACACTATAGCTCTATCACCAACAAGTAGGGATGGACGTTTTTCTGCAAGTCCTGGCACTTGCATAACTAAATATTCCCCACTACGTCTCATTACTGTACTTTCTATACTATATTGCTGCATATTTATTGCTTGAGCAATTTCTTCTAAATATAGTAAAGAATGAAAACGGTCTTTGTATAATTCAAAACAAAGCCTATTCAGTAAACAAGGTATAGCATTGCCTACTTCATATTCACATTCAGTTTGTGATTTCCCTTCATCTATACATTTTGATATTATATTCCAGTAATGTCGAGGAACTTTGAATATCACATTTCGCACTTTAATAAATGCTGGTGGTTTAAATGGACGAATACCTGGAATGTACGTGGTTTGACCCCATTCATCTACATCTAATACATGACCAGATTTATTAGGTTTTATATTATCGCTTTTCACGCACATTCTGTTTTGTACATTCTTAGGTCTAACAGTTATATGAAAAACTCTTCCAATTTCAAAATCTTTAAAATTAAAAATAAATAATTCTTCGCTTGTACCAATAAATTTTGCTGTACATTTAAATATGTATGTTAGTTTATCAGAAGGGTTTAATACTGAAACTGTATTAAGTGTAGTTGGCTGCACTAAAGCCAGCTGAGACTGATTTTTATTTGTCATGAATCGACCCTTCTGTAATACATGTGGAGTATTACCTACATTTTGTACTGTAACTGTTAAATTTTGTTTCTCCAACACATCTAATTCAATTCTTAAATTATCATTAATAACTATACCACATTTGTTTTTCACAAGTTCATCTAAATTTTTGTTTATTCTGAGACTATTGCACAATGTTGGTAATTTATTTTCTTTCTCTGAGGTCTGTAAAAATCAAATCACATAATTATAATTTATTAACAATAATTTGTTTTCTGAAAAACTAATTATTTTTCCTTAAATTACAACTTACTTGAACTAGTGGAACTACGGTTAATGATCTCCATGTATAAATTCCTTGATCGCTTTCAATACTGTCACTAATTACTTTATCACCAACACAAGGAATGTAACCAGAACCACATATCCTTTTATTAAATACAATATCTTTACCGATAGTACCAATTCCTTTAACAGGATCATAGGTAGATACAGTTCCAACATCTAACTTAGATCGTAAAGGTTGTATTTTCTGCACCTTTAATATTGTTCCATTTAAATCATAAGAATTTTCATCAAACTTTACTTCGGACTCTAGTTTTAACCAGTCCCCAATCACAGGGATAAATTCAGATTTTACTTCATTCAAATCAACAGAAATATTATTAGGTTCTACAATTACCAAACGATTCTTACGTTCAATTACTTTTCCAACAATACATTTTATTAATGCTTCTGGTTCAATAACATTTGCTTGAGAATCTGTGACTACCTTATCCCAAGAATTATCTGTCACAGAAATAATTCTTTTTATTTTGTATCCATTCTCATTGTTATTTTCAGAAGCCAAATAGTCAACTGTATCACCTACTTTTAGATTATTTACTGAGACATTTATAATATCACATGTATAAGAATGATCAACTACCACATAATCTGTGGAAACAAAAGTAATATTTCCTGTTTTGTAGTAACAATCTTGCTTGTCATGGTATTCATCTTTTTGCGCTTCTTCTTCATGAGCACTCTCAATACGAGCTATAACATTATTTATTTCATCTGTGTCATTTGCTATAGGTGATTCATACCCCATAGTATATTTAATAACACTATATATAAATGACAACATATTTAATTTCTGTTATTTCTATCCATATACCTACGAACATTTCATTAGTTTGGATTAAAATTCATATCAATGTTATAAATATGAAATATTGGGTTGTTCGAAAAGTTCATAACAAAATTTAATGATACTAAAATTTTGATGTAATCAAATAAAAAGTACAGTTGTTATTTAATTCACTAAGAATATTATATTTCTTATACTTATAATTTGTTGCAATATTTTATTATATTATGGGACAAATATATCTTGTAGTACAAGGACAATTATTGCATTCTTTTGCTGCCAATTGTTAGGGCGTATTCATGTGATAATTGCTTTGTTATGAATAAGTTAACATTCCAATATTTCACATTAAAAATGATAATTAGAAAATACCGGTCGATTGATTGATATCTCCACTCTGTTGCCTTAATATAATCCAATTCCTTTCTCAACGATTGCACACGTTTTAAATGTAATTCCCGGAGTAAACGTTTTTGTTGCTTTTGTTCTTGTAATTCGGATTTCATTTGATTCAAGATTTTTGAAGTTTGATTCCCGCTAGAGGTTAATTCTGAATCTTCAGGTTCTGAAGCTCGTTGTCCTGGCGAATGGCCCAAAGTTCCAGATGACAAAGTGGAGGAATTCATAATTTAACTCGTAACACTTCGCACATCATTTAATGATCTTCAAAGACATTTTTCTTAAACATTCATTATCAGTTTACGTTCTGAGGATATAAACGTCGCATAATAAAATACACGTGTTGTGTGATCTGACCAATAAAAAGTGACGCGACGTCATTGCAGCGGGAAGATCGTATTTATTTTCCTACAAAATTTCGTTTCTAACCATTTGCTGATAAATGAGGAAACAAAATGATTAAAATAAAGATATTTTCTTTAGCTATTATTTGTAGCTACAACAAACAAAAACAATACATAATAAATCATTTCTATAGACAATTGTTTCAATTTCTCAAACCTATCTCTTACAAAATTCTAAAATGAAATTAAAACTGTAACTTGAAACTTTAAAATGAACCTGAAACTGTAACTTAATTCTTACTCATTAATTTCCTTGTCCAAATTATAAGTCTTACAATTTCCGAAAACATGAAAAAAGGTGCATCAAAGAAACATGTTACCACATCCAAACAAAACCTTTATGAAAAACCATATGGATTCTGTTGCGATATCAAAGAAGATGCTCCGAGATCATTGTCCAAACAGCGAATTTATATGCCACCATTCCTTTCAACCGGTAAACCTAATGAAGGTCCTGATATTAAATTTCGCATTCACGAAGAGGATGTTACATCTGCCGCTCTACGTGCTGCTCAAAGAAGTGGACAAAGAGGTCGAAGAAGTTCAAAGAGACAACCCTTTGGAATTGGAATTGGACTACCAGGGTCTCAATAATCAACTTTTGAATTTAAAATAAGCAATTAATTATCATTAAATTACAATTAAATTTTTTTCATTAATAGTTATATAACCTATAATTAATTGGGTAGTTTGTAAATTAAAATTTAACTTTTGAGTTTATAATGTTTAAAATTAAATTTTAATTTTGAAGTTTCTTTATCTAGCTGATTGTGAAATTAAATTTTAATTTTCATTAGGTAATCGTTCAATTAACAATTAGTTTGTGATAAATACTTTTGAGTACAATTTAATTGTTTTAATTTAAGTATGAGGTACGGTGGACATCGACAACGTGGAGGTGCAAATAATTCAAGAACCGATTTGGGAGAAACTGTTTCTGAACGAATGGTATGTCAACGATGCAGAGGACCATTACAATGGTATCTGGAAGATGAAATAGCCGTTGCTCGCGACTTCATGATAAATAGAAGAATAGAAGACTATAATGCTGAAATGGATAGAAACGTAAAAATCGCTAAAAAAAAAGGTATGTAGTAATATAATATTTCTTATAGAGCGGTGAGAAGAAATATTAAAATATTAATACAATTTTAATCGAAATAATTTGTTACAGAAAAACATAGAAGACTACGTAAGACAGTAAAAAAGAAACAAAGCGAAGAGAAAGAAGAATCATATGAAAACGAAGAAAAAACTTAGAAAAAATATTAAGTCTATGAAATTTTACTGTTATTTAAATAAAATATAATTTTTTCAATTAAGATACTTCTCTTTGTTCGTTGTACTGTATTTAGCATTGAACATTTTTGAACTCGTATTAGAAAATATATAGTTTATTCGAATAGAAATGTTTACATAATCTCATGTTGAAGAACGCAATACTGTGAATATGCTACTCAAAAGTTTTATATGATAAAGTTTCGTAGCGCTAAAAATTTTTATAAAGCTACAACGCACGCATATATGTATGTATGTTTATATATAAGTATTTAATGAAGAATAAACGGAACTAACATTGTCGTGTCTATTCGCAAAAGTAACACTTTTATGTAGCCGGTTTCTATCATTCTTGTTTTCTTCTTCTTCGAAGAGAGTACATAATTGTTTTTCTTTGTTATATTCGTTCAATAAAATTATTTACAGACGTTAGGTACTATTTTATAGGAGTATGATTCATCAATACTCAAGGAACGGAAAATGAAAAGCTGTGAGAATTTGCAAAAATTTATATTGTCATCATAAATTATTAGAAAAAATTATACATGCTTGGACGCGACAATAATTTGTCATGAGACTTACCGGCATTATAAAAAGAAAAGTTTTATTTTTGTTTATAAAATTTTGCATAAGTGAGTAATACATAGTTATTTGTTGAAATTTTGTAACATAGTCCGTTTCTTGAGCACTAACACTGACATACAATGTGTGTTCAGTATGTTAAGATAGTACAAAAGTAATAACTAGAAGACAATTGCGAATCTTATCACAATATTGCAATAAAGTCTCATGGAAAAAATATCGCATTATTAGTTAACAATATCACTATTAGAGGCATTTTAATTTTACATTTACGCATTTCGTAAATGAAGAAAATAAACATGTTTTTTTATAGAGGCGTATATGAACATGTAATTAATAAAAGTTGTAACAATTCGTTAAACATATAGTAGCATTGAACTAAAGCAGTTCTAAAAATAAAATTGTTGTAAATCGTTTAATTTATGTAATAATAATAGATGTTAAAATATAATTGTGTTTTATTCACAAATACATATTGATAAAATTAAAGAAAAACTAAACAAAATAGTACGAAATTTGATAACTATGTTTTCCTTTCAAAGAGGAAAATAATAGTTATAAATCAAATATTTAAAGTTAATCATTTAAAAAAATAAATAGACAGAAAAAAATAAACATCTTTAATCTTATTTCTTACCATAAACTTGATATAATCTTATAAAGTATTTGTTTAAATATAAAATGTTTTATCAATTTTATAAATAGTACCTGAATAATAGTAATGACATACTTATATTCTTTATAATTTTTTATATGGATTTTTAATTTGTATTTGAAGTTTTTTTCTTTTAAACGCGTTATAAATTAGATACACTTAGTCTAAACAGAAACATTTAATATTTAATAGTCATACTTGATTTTTTATAGTTGCAATTGAATTTAGATACAAAATTATAATGGCTTAAAATATTTTAAGAAAATAACAAACTTAATGCTAAATTTTAAATGAATAAATAATATGAATTCAAATTTTGAAACGAAAAGTATAATAAAAAAAAATTTATATCACTTTCATACATTATATCAAATTTATGCTTCAGATATCTAATTTCTGAAATTACTTTTGTTTATTCTACACTAAAATTATATCGAAACTGAAGTATAGTTTTGTATTAATATACCACAAATTGTTCTTTGGCAAAGCACCAGAAAATATTTTGTTACTGTTTTTATCTTGTTATGTTTATATAAAACAAAGTTTGTTTAATAACAGTATACAAAATCAAATAATACAAATGATAATTCTTAATTACGTGAAAAAATATAAAAGATAACACAAAAATAAAAATAATGTTTTATACTCCAATTTCTTTACATTTAAAGCTGCAATATATATTTAGGAATGTTGTCCATTACTGAAAATTTCTTCTTTGAAGAAAGCACAATAATATTTCTTATGTTCATGTACGATAAATTTGATCTTGTTACAAGCAAGATATTCATTATAATAGAACTATATTAAGTAAAACATAGATCTCTTTTCAAAATTAAATATTCATTCAAAAGACAAGAGTTTAAAGTTTTTTAAAAAATTGCGTTCAATTATATTACTTTTGTATAGAATCATTTACCCAATTTTCCTCAGAGTGTGAAACGTTTTCAGTATTATTTCCTTCATTAACATTCATAGAAACTGATGATTCACATAATGAAATCGTATCTTGCTTGTCAGTGATCTTACTAGATTCGTTGTTTGCTAGTTCTATAGGCTGTACATTTAAACATTCGTTTTTATCCATTTTATCTGTCTTAATCTCAGAACAATCTTTAGGATCCGTTGTACTAACATTTACTTTGTTATCACCTTGTATTTTACAGTTTTCACTATCATTTTCCTGCTCTTGGGTAACAGTTTTATCCATATTAATAGTCTTCTCATCTACATCACTTGTTACAAATTGTTTACTTGTTGACTGCAATTCTGTTGTGTTTTCTTCATTAAGATTGCTACACTGTGTATCTGTATTTAATTCACACATCTCTTCTTTATTGTCACTTGTTACCGACTCTCTACTTTCTGATACTAATTCTATCTTTTCATCAAGCTTGCTAGCCTGAATATCTGTACCTAATTCACATTTTTCTTCATTATCACTTATTACAGGCGGTTTACTTTTTGACTCTAATTCTGCTGTCTTTTCTTCATCAAGCCTATTTTGAACATTTGTATTTAATTCACATATTTCTTCTTTATCATTTGTTACAGGTAATTTATTCTCTGACTCTAATTCTACTTTATTTTCTTCGTTAAGCTTGCTACATTGAATATCTGTATTATCTTCAGATATTTCTTTTTCGCTTTCTGTCTTTGAATTGAATGAATTATTTTGTTCTTCTTCGAGATTTTTCAAATCAATTTTGGTAGTTAACGAGCTTGTATTCGATACGTCTGATGAAATTTCTTCCTCACTTGTCTTTTGTATTTGAGAATCATTATTGATTCCAATATTAATGTCCGGCTTTTGTGTTTCATTCTCAGCCTGTGATTCAACTTGTTCTAAATTTGTTTTTTCTTTAATATCAATATTTTCACAAGTTTCTAAATTATTGGCGTTACTTTCGAGTGTTTCCTCTTCTTCTTCCTCGGATTTCATATTCTGAACGATTTCATCAATGCTAAGTTCTATTGTAGAATTCATATTCGCGGATTTATCCGCGTTTTCATCCATTTCCTGTTTTTCATCTTCAAAATTATTTGCAGATTCGAATGTTTCTGACATTTCAGACGGCATGTCGATATTCGTGTCTGTTTTAGGACTGCAATAAATTTCATCTTTTTCTTCCTTACTTATGTCTTCTTCGTTTGCTGTTTTAGAATCTGGCACCAGAAGGTCAATAATATTTGTTCCATTAAGAGTTAATTTCACATAAATTGGATCATTTGTGTCATCGAGAATTTCGAACTGAAACATCGTTTCTCCGTTTGCAACAAGTTCTTCAAATGTTTTGCAAACTTCTGGAGGCCAATCGCTTATGGTATTCAATTTTTGTAGAGCACAGTGTTTAGATAAAGGAGGAATATTTATGATATCTACAGGCAACACTCGCACCTCATTCGTAATGTCTTTGTTACCAAAATCTATGTATAAAACTTCAGTACCATTCTCAGAATGTGATAAGATTTTAGCTCTATACCACTGATTATCTTCAGAAAATTGAGCAGCACAAATAGTACCGGTTTCAAACGTGTTAAGAGGAAGAAAACTGTGAGCTGCCTGCAGTCTGTCAGCCATTATGCTCAAATCCGTGATACTGCTTTCAGTTTGAACCCAAAAATCGTTTGGTGAATTAACGCGAGTAATAAATACATTCGGTGAATTTTCTTCGCCCAAAGGAGGTAATCGTTCCTCTATAATCGGTGGATAACGTTCACAGAAGTTTGCAAGCAAATCAGTAACATTATTACCATTCAACGTTAGCTTTACTAACGATGTTTCATCTTCTTTCAGAACATCTAATAAAAATATAGTTGCTCCATCAGCAGCTAACCTTACAAATTCTTCGCAAGCTTTCTGCGACCATTCTGTGATTCCTTGTGGCATAACTAGACTACATTTTCTTGATAATGGAGGTACATTCGCGAGGTCTGGAGGTATGGCGCGTATTTCAGTCGAGGTAGCAGAATTTCCATAATCGATATAGATAACTCGTGTGGCGTTATCGTTATGTGATACAACGCGTGCCCTGTACCAGCAGTCGTCTTCAGGATATTTTGCAATGCATAACAGATTTTCTTTAATTTCATCAACTTTGGGAAACATATGTGCTACAATGAACCTATCGGACATAACTTCTAAATCACCTACAGATTTTTCTTCTTGAACCCAGAACTCACTTGGAGAATTAACGTGACTTACAAAAGCAGAATGAGGATCTAATTCGAGATCAACTATTTCGTCAATTAATTCTTCTTCAGTGTGAACTTTTATAGCGTGATGTTCTTCGACCAATGTCTCGTTTACGCTTTTACCATTTACTAATAAATCAACTCGTTTCGGAATACTATTTGCTATTATCAATGCTTGTAAAGAATCAGCAGATGTTACCAAATTTCCAAACTTTTCACAAGTTGTAACGTTCCAATCTTCTGAATCTATTGAGATAACATCTAGTCTGCATTTAATTGCATATTCCTTCAATTCTTTCCATGAGTCTGGTATTTGTCGAATGTTTCCAGGCTTACTATCGATGATATCCGTGTTTCCATAATCGATAAATCGAACAGTCGTGATATCTTCATCGGCATCAAGTACTTGGGCTCTATACCACAGATTGTCTATGCTGTACACAGCAACACATAAACTTCCTTCTTCCAATATTCCATCTACTAACGGGAACGTAGGAGCTTGTATTTGAAGCTCTTCTTGCTTGCTCTCAAGATCAGCAATATCGTCTTTGTGTTGAAGCCAGAATTGACTAGGTGAATCCGAATGAGAAACAAGTACATTGTACATGGAACCTACTGACATGTGATGAATACGAGGTTTTCCTACACTAGATGTTTTTTCTGATGCTAAATTAAGCGAACGGAATTTGTCACTGATTTTTTCTCCGTCCTGTAATAATTCTACAACCCACTTGTTGTTCACATTACGAAAAACAGCTGTAAGTTCTTTATGGGATAGGTAATTTTGTAGTATGTTTAACTGCTCAGATATTGGACCATTAAGCGTTACTGGTAATGACACATTTATAGCCAACTGATGCGGTGTATAAAATTGTGAATCTAAAGTCATCAACACATCAGGCGTTACTTCTTCATTATTGCCATAATCAATGAAATTTACGTAAACTCCATTTTCTGTACATGTTATAACTTTAGCTCGGTACCAATGACCATCTACGCTTTTTGCAGCACATAGAAGATCTACTTTTGGTTCCACTAATTTTCCAGATGTAGAATAATACTGATCAAGAGCTTCAGCTAAAGTTTTGTCCAAATAGTATTCTTCATTACGTTGCAACCATATACTGGCAGAATGATCTGCATATGACACGGCTACTTTATAAGTAGAACTTAAAATAGGCATTGGACAAATTGGACATATCTTCTCATCAGAATCTTCAGAAATATTTATTTTGTTACCAAATAAATCAAAGACCTTCACAATGAGTCTAAAAAAGATATAAAATATATATAATTTAAAGGTAAAAGTAAATAGTATGTTAAAGCTATTAATTATTTTGTTCCTAAATAAAATTTATCTTATTGTTAGATGGTTATACATGAACAATATATTACTTTCAAAATTTATTTTTAAATAAAAATCTAACACTTCTTTCATTTTTTAACTGTTTAAGTTATTATCGCATTTACCTGTTATTATCGACCTCGTTAACTTGTACTAGTACTTCTTTCCCTTCAATGCGTTCTTTTAATATCTTATCTGTTTCAGGAGAAGATATATTTGCAAGGGAACATTCTATTGCTTGATTTTGCATAACTGAAAGTTCTCCTGGTAAGGCTAACACCTAAATTAACAGATTTTATTAGTAACTAAACATTCAAATAAAAGAAATATTTTAAGCAGAAAGTATAAGAATCTTATTAATAGTAATAAGTATTGCAATAAATATTTTAAACACTTAAATAAATACTGTGCTTAATAACGAAAAAGAAAGCAATAAAATTATTAATTTATAGATTTATATATATTGAATATTATTAATAGCCTAAATATAACTTGTATTACATTTAATTCTACTAAACGTTTTTGTATCAACATTCTTCAATGCAGTAAGTATGGTATTAAATAACTCCTACTCATAGCAGTAATGTTATATTATCTGTAGGTAAAATGAATCTAGCATGTAGATTGATCTCGTTTTCTTTTAAAAAAACTCACACTATCCGAGAGAATTTCATCATATGCTCCAGTATCAATGAATTTTACATCAAAGCCTGCAGTTCGTGAATGGTTACTGATTACTGCTCGCCTCCAAACTCCATTTGAATAAACCAAACAACCTGTGCCCAGGCATATCTCATGGGCCGCTAATCGTTGCATCACCTGTTATTGCCATACTTATCCTTACCGATATTATTCGCTTAAATTTGTTTATACAACCATATACAAGAAACTTTAATTTTGAAATAGTGTACAATAATATTAATTTTATATTATCCTGCATATTTTAATGAACTTCGAAGTATACATGATAGAGTAATATTGACATAATAATCAGAATTTAATTGTATTAATAAATGAATAGGCTTTGAACTACCATATTGGTGAAATACTGGATGAATCAACATTTTTAAAATGTAAATAAAAATGAATTAATAACTATGATAATCTTATTTTAATTAGTACTAAAAGATTACAAATTTTAGATATTACTTGACATATACATTTAATAATACATAAAAATAAACAATTTCAAGCATGCAATGTTAAATGTATATTAACATATTTATTTGCAACAGGACATGTTACAAATGCAGTATAAGTAAAAATGCGAAGGTATATATAATGAAAATATTAGGTTTAATTGTAAGATCACAATAAGAACAAAATAAATTAAAATCTTTTTCAATATGTACAGTACTACATAGAATATTTTCAAAATAAATTTTAATTTAATATACCGAAATTTACATTTATTTAATACTACATATAGTATTCTGGAAAAATATCAAATGTATTAAAAAAAAGAATGTAATACAATATTTTACAAAAAAACTTACCTCTCGAATTACCTCATCAAATATACATATACAATTTAGAGATTATTAAGTTAAGATAAAATATAACAGGAATATTTCTCATAATCAATATAATGGGTAACATATTAAGTATGTATATGATTTAAAACAGTACAGCATAAGGACAATACAAATTTACTGATTAAGTTATTAATACCATACATCGTGCAATGGAATGTAAGAAATATTATATGATTAAAATAATGAAAATTAGTAAAATACGATTATGCTAACGGTATACAATTGTTTTATACTAATTTCAGTTAGTTGAAGAATTAGTATGTTAACATAATTTTTTTACTATCCATAGTAGCACCAAAAATATATGTATAAAGAAACAAAAATGAATTATAATACTAGTTATTGTAGTACTAGCTGTAGTGCTAGTACTATACCAATGTCTTATCCAACTACGTAATTTAAATCTATATTTTTGTATTATGATTACAAAAATAATGTAATCACGGTTATGTACTTATAAATAAATATAATCTGATATGAACGTGTAAAACATACCTTAGGATCTTTGTTAGCCATATAGTTGTTGATTTGGTTTTCACATTCAGAAGCTGCAGGAAATTGAATATAAAACTTAGATGCATTTTCAACGCTTGAAACTTTAACTCTAAGCACTTGACCACTTAGAAGATTTATATCTATTCTCTCCACGTTACATAAAATTTCGGGTGTTGCAGTATCGTCAACTGCAAACAAAATAATAAGAAAAGTTATAAGATTACTAAAACTATTGGACATTCTGTCTAAAAATGACAAGTAGTGTACCTTTAGCAATGGTATCTGATTTACTCTCTGACGCAAATGATGCAATATTTTTTTGAACCAATGTAGTCGCTACGTCATTTCCATTATTCGACAGTGATATTACATATTTATCATCCTTTATGTCATGGAAAACGCATTCAAATTTGTCAGCATTAAAACAGTTATCAATTTCTGTTGTATTTACTTTTGACCAGCTAAGACCATCTTGTGGAATAATGTTTAATAAAGAACAGTGGATAGCTTGTTTAGGAAGCTGCATTAATTTTTTTTCTACCGAATAAATCTTTCGAGGATCAACTACAGCATTATTTCCGAAATCTATGTACTGAACAAGATGACCGTTTAATTTATTTAATTCAATAATTTCTGCGCGATAGAGAGCTCCATCTTCAGAAAATATTGCTATCACTGGTGAACCAATCTGAAAGTAATAATTTTTCATTTAAGCAATTTTGAATAAAAAAATGTTGAAAATTTTGTATTAACCTATTACCTGTAATGTGTGTGAAACAGGCTCTCTCCCAGCATATATTTTTTGTATTTCATTCATCATAATCCTAAATTCTTTTTCATTATCAAGTACTTGGCAATAAAAGTTATTGGGATTAGTAAACCACGTAATAATAACGTCTTTTTTAGCTTCAAGAATGTCCGAAATCGTTGCCCACTTGGCATCGCAGGACACATAATCAGGTAAATTTAATTGTTTTGTACTGGCCGAAGTTTTTCCACTAAGTATTGCATCCATTTTTGTTTTCAATAAATCAATACCCTCACAAAATTCTTCATTTATGAAAGTGTTACTTGGAAAACCATTAACAACTTCTCGTAATAAAACACTATATATACCATTTTCTTCGACTACAAATTCGATTTCCAACGTTTTTTCAGCAACTTTATCTTCAAAATCTTTTACTTTACTTTTATCAAGAGCATCATTCTTTACTCCAAACAATTTACAATGTACAGCTTGTACTGGGAGTTTCACAAATTCTTCTTTAATAGCTTTAATTTTGTCAAATTCAACGTTTTCTGTATTTCCATAATCTACAAATTGTACAGTTGCAGTTTTTCCTTCAACAGATTTGATTAGCGCCCTGTACCATTTTAAGTCTACTGAATATTGAGCAACGCAGTACGCTCCGCGTGATATTTCGGACTCCTTCATTAACTCTCCACCATTCTCATATATTGATGCAATATTTTCCATTAAAGAATCTAACGCAGTATAATCAGGACTTAATTGAATAAAGAAGTCGGACAAATTAGTTGTAAAAACTACTTCACAAGTTTTTGTGGATCCAACAACTATATTAGGAGATGGAATATGAAATCCGCTTTTATTTCGCATGGGACTATATCTTCGACCTTCCCCATCAGAAAATGAACTTGAAGAATTAAATTTACTTTGTGTTAATCTGTACCCTTGCCCTTTCTTATCTCGAGATCTACTATTTCCACGATAAAAGTCATTGTTCGTTCTTCCACCTTTAAAATTTCCATCATTTTCTTTATCGTTAAATTTGTTACTTTGAAGTCTTCCGGAAATTCCTTCGCGTTTCGCATAACCGCCACGAGTTGAACTCCTGCCGCGTCTACCGCTACCTCTAGACGATGTATCTGAATCTTTATCGCTCCAACTTTTATCAGAAGAAGAATTCCTAAATCCATAGCCAGAACTTGTTTTTCTGCCACCACCTCTAGGACTTCGTCCACTCCTAGACGATTCATTATATTCATTTTTGTTACTCCACTTATCTTTTGAATTTCTATTATTAGCATAATCGTCCCTATTAAATTTTTCGTTTCGTGTATCATTACGATGAAAATTGCTTTCATTACGCGTATCATTGCGATGAAAATTACTTTCGTTTCTTGTATCGTTACGATGAAAGCTACTTTCATTTCGTGTATCATTACGATGGAAATTATTTTTATCGCTTTTGTTGTCATTTAGCTTTCCTTCGTTCGACTCATCCTTCCACGATTTAAATTTATTCTTTTCCTGAGCAATGTTGTTATTTGATTTCTGATGCCAAGAATCTGATTGCTTCTTTTCGTGCCATTTATTTGTACTTTCGCTTTGATTTATTTTTGAACTCATTTTTACAGAGTGTTTCTCTTCCATAGCGTTATAACTCAGTTCATTTATTACTTTCTTCTCATCTCCAATTAAATGGAGCATTTCAGATTTAACGTCCTGCATTTTTTCGGGATCGTATAAATCTACAATTATACCATCCATAGTTACATCTACTACTCTTAAACTTAAACGCTTCTCTAAAATCAATAATTCAAATTGATTGTAAACTTCTTGAGTACAAGGTAAAAGTTCCCAGCCATTTAAAATGCACTTTATAGCTTGAGCTTGTAATTTTTTGACTAAATCTTCGCGGATGTAACGAAGAGATGTTAAAGGTACTGTTTCTTCGTTACCATAATCAACATATAAAACCTTCACGTTATTTGAATTTATAGCAATGATTTGTGCCCTATACCACTGATGATCATACAAAGCAGCACAAGGAAAACCAATTTTTAGCTGTGCCAAATTCAAATTTGGTGCAGATTTACAAAACTCTGCCAGATGAGTCATTATTAATTCAAGAGATTTAATACTTTTTTCCGACTGTACAAAAAACTTTTTGCAAGATTCTACAAATGACACGAGTACATTTTCTTCTGTGCCCTTTAACAACTTTTTTGCTTCTTGATACGTAAAGGTTGGAGAGCTTGGTGTCATTACAGTTGGACTTGGAAATGCTTGTCTAAGAATGTCTTTTATATTTTTCCCTTCATCGTATAAGTCACCATACTGAACCAAAGGTGGTCCTTCCGGTGGACGTACATGTAAAACGAGCGGTTTGTGTGATACTATTTTTTTAAAATATTCTTTCATTTCCTCTGTTGTATTTAATTCGTACACACCACTTAGCGTAAATCGTATAGAAAGTACTCTAGGATTAATAAAATGAGGTGGTAACTGGAAAATATCTGTATATGGTAACATTTCTGTATGGCCGAAATCAACATAATAAAGTTTACACTTATTTTCCATTACAGACATTACGACTGCTCTACATAAAACTTTATCTTGTGTGTAACGACCTAGGCAGACTGACCCAGGTAAAGGAGGTTCTTGTAATGGTTCAATTGGATGACTATTAATTTCCCTCATGAGTGAACTTAATATTTGTTTAGCGCTACGAAGTTGAACGGAAAATTTATGTGGACCATCTTCTACACAAGAAACGTATACATCATGTTTCGACGGAACATCCAAAACACGAGATTTAAACACCAGAGCTTCTTGAACTGAAGTCTGCATCATTTGTTTCTGTTGTGCCAAACAACATAAAGGAACATTTGATTGATATCCATGCATTTCACTTCCATCACATCGCAATGCATTCATATTTTCTACAGGTGTCATTGTAGCACAGTTACTGCTAAGAGAATGTTTACTTGGTTGGTAGATTGGTACTTGAGGTTGTTGCACACACTTTAGCCTAAAACATACGGATAAATTTCATTAAGCAAAGATAATGAAGACAATATTTTTTTAATAACTTATTATCGTTAATTCAAATCTGGAGTCTAAACGTAGAGCATATTAAATCACATTATTCTAATTGTAGAGAAGAGTAAGTCAAAATTTGTGCAGTTTCGGAATCATTAAAAATATGTACATATCATTATTCTAGTTGCACAGTTCTTTAAAATTTTACAAATTAAATGAGTTTAGTATACTCTGGTTTAAGAATCTAAAAATGATTATAAATGACATATTTAATATTAAAAATATTTTATAAAAGTAACAACCATAGAAATGAAACACAAATTAATATCAGAATAAAACTTATATAAGACATTTGCTTACATCAAAATAAATATAAAACAACTGATATATAATAATAACATAAATACCTAAACATGTCTTGCAAAGAGGCTCTTATTGCCATATGTCTCTTAATCAGTAATTCACTGAAATCTTCATTATTGCACCAAAGTTTAATGAAGCGATGATTGTTAACCATACTATGAAACAAAATTTTATATTCATTGTACCGTAGAGTCTTCTTAATGGACTCTATTATCTTGTTTTCCCAGATACCATTCACAGGTAATACATGCATTAATGTGAAATCTAATGCCACTGGTGGAAGGGATTGCAAAGACTCGGAACCAGGTATAGTATCAAGTAAATGAACCTCTTGAGGTGGTAGTACTTCGATATTGCCATAATCAATAAACTGTAGAACTACCATACCATCAGAGCGTATATTAATTACTCTGGCTCGATAGTATCCTTCATTTTGAAATTTGGCACAACAAAGAGCATTTATATGCAAATTAGCTGCCAAAGGTCCAACACAGCCTTGACTTCGAATAAAATGTTCAACCAGAGGTAAAATCATACGTTCCACACATGTCGCAGAATTTTTGTCAACTTGACCCCAAATTTTGAGGAATGAATCCTCTGCTTCGATATGGGTCACAAAGATGATCAACTCTGTGCTTTGTTGTACGCTCATTGCGTTATACTATTTCTGTTCTTTTAAATTAGTACGGTGCACTAATTTTTATTTAACTACATAGATGAATCTGCAATCTGAAACACGAAATTTTTGTTAAATAACGTAAATGTATTTTTATTCAAGTCTAACCGTTAACCGAAACTGGGCCACCTTAGACTTATCAAATAATGCGACCGGAAGATCACGCGATTACGGTAGTTTCTATCTATATGCACTTTCTTATTGTTGCATTACTTTTAATTTATTTCGTTTTTGTAACTATTCGTATAAATAAATTCTTTTATTTTTACCGTATTGTACGTATAACGTAACTGTTTCATATCGTATCAATAATTATTTAAGCATTTGACCACTCGAATGTCATGTAATATTGTAGAAAACAATTGTATACAATTTATTTGGCAAGTAATTTTTACTTGTTTGTTGAACGTTAACGGTCTATACCAAATTTATAAGTTGTAAACGTACATACCTAAAACCAATACTCTACATCATATTGCGTATAAAAAAATCTATGTCAATGTTGCAACTAAAAGTAACACAAACCTTATGAATATTGTATTAATTATATTTCTTCTAACTCATATCATTAGTGCGTAATGAATCAATACTTTTTCTATAAGATTTCCTTTTCGTAAATAAAATCAGAATCTGGCGGTAGACCGGCTTTTATTACCCACATGGAAGTTTCTTTGATCATAGTTTTGACATACTTTCATGGCGGGTAAATTTGATTAATAACAAAAATACAAATAGAATAATAATGTGTATATCCGTATAAATAAAGGTTAATTCTTAATTTTTAATGAACATATTAATTAATTAATATTAATATTTAATAATATGTGAAATAGGTTTATGAGAAAGGGACGTTTAAAAGCTGATGTTATCACGCAAATTAAATATAAAAATAAAAAATGTTATACATAAATGTACGCATATGATTTGAAATAAATGTGACATTATTTAATAAAATTATATATATTTTAATTTTTAACAATTACAATATTTTAAAATATACAAAAGAAGTACATTAATTCCTTTGTTTCATACATTTTATTGTAGACCTGAAAAACGATCAATATATATTGTTAATAAATGTTGAAACTCCTAAAATATTCACAACTGTATATATTGATCATATAAGGTCTTCATTAAAGGCTAAATCTTTCAAAAATTTAAATAACTATATGAAACTAACAATTTCCTTTAAGTAGTATTGTTTATATTGTAATTATTTATTGTAGATAAAATTACTTTTCTTTTCTCTCTTATACTGGCTTATTTATAATACTTCTTGTTTTTATGGTCGAAATTTTGTTGACAACCTGATTAAACACATTAAAAATATATAAGTTGTATTCTTAAACAATATATTGCATTTATATATTGTGTAGAAATTAAATGATATTTGCATTGATTCCATCAGAATTAATTGTAATAAATATAATACAAACTTGTTAAGAAATTTGACCATGACATAAAACTGATAAAGGCTATTCTAATACTAAAAGACTTGAGACATACAAAGTTCTTTACATCTTTGCTCTTATTTTTCAATATTTACAACAAATTATTTCGTTGCTACATATTTGAGAAAATAATGCTATTTAAACTTCGATGTACTGAATGTACATATTCGAAACTGCAATGATTCTCTAGTTTTGGCAATTTATTCGTCTTGTGGCGATACAGTTTGACTGTAACACATAGTGCTGATACAAATGTTGTAACAAAAAAAAACATAATTAAAAACTTTCATTGAATTTCTTCTTTTTTAAAGAAAAAGCGAGTAAAAAACGGCAGTGTACCAATTATGTCGAGTGTGCAAGCAAAACTTAAATATGTTACATTTTTATGTACAAGTAGATTGCATTATTTCTTTTGTTTCAGAAACCCTTAATTAACCTTAGCGATTTATATTTACGAGTTTCACGATATAATCTACAATAAAAATAACGAAAATGATATAAATCTAAATTAAGTAAATAGAATATTAAAGTACAGTAGTACGGAATGATATCTTCCTGGAAAATATTTTGTGAACAGATGATCAAAGTTTATGCTGATAGAAATTTACAAAGCCTGAGTATTTTATGACAATAATTGAGATGATCATTCATCGAATAATTTGAATGTGAAAGACTTAATTGTTGTACTTAACTTCTTCTTCTCTAATAAACATCACAGATTGTATAGTATTATAAAGTATTTTGTATCTTCAAATCATGTACATGAATTTATTACACTATATCTTTCATTTAATGGGATGCTACATTTATTTCAATAAAATTAAGCTTTCTTAAAAATGATCTTCGTTTGATGAATAGGAAATGTTAGATGTTTGTAGGCATTATAATGTAGGATGAGTGGAAGGCGATTCATTCTCTTCATCTTCCTCTAATTCATCATCTGTGTCTGGGGACAAATGTTCTCTTAGAACTAAGGAACGCATTTGTTCTAATACCTGATGCAGCGAGTCTCTTTGTTCCATTCTATCATTTAGGGGTGTAGCATCACCACTTGCTGTTCCACCCGCTGGTGTTTGTGGTGTATTACTTGGAGGTACTGGAGTATTTGTACCATCTCCTGTACCTTTAAATATAAAATCATATTATCCAAATAATCAATATTAATAAATATTACAAAGTTGTAATACGTGATATTAAAGCTTTAATAAATGAAAATATTTACTAAACATTATACCCATATCATCGCTTGCAGGACTAGCTGGTCTTTCTGCTCCTCTTACTTCTCTAATGATTTCTTCATCTTGATGATTTAATCTTAAACCTGCAACTCCTTTTTTAGGTACATTATATAAATCGCGCTTAATTTTTCTTCGTCTAGAAGGGTCATTTCTACGTAATTGAAGCATCGAACCAAAATCAGCAATATAAAGAAACCCAGCAATTAATAATTCACAATTCCGTTTGCCTTGTTTGTATGCAGTTTCGAGTTCATGGCTCGTACGCTGATCATATTGCCACCAACCTGCAACAATATAATTGAAATATTACACAAGTTATGTCTTCTACAACAGGAAGGAAATAACAAATGATGTCCACAAACATTTTAATGTTGTAAGAGTACATAGAAAATATATAACACTTTCATTAGAGGGATCACAAAGAAAAATAACTTATATTCTGGAATATAGAAATTTTATTACAAATATACATTAAAACTAAATCATAATTTTTGTAACAAAATAGTGGAGTTTTGTATTTCTTATATCATACCAAGAAATTTTATTATATACTCTATGTAAAACTATAATAGATTTATTAGCTATTGTATGTCTTCTATATATAAATAAGTTTTAAAAATGCTTCATATCAATCATAGATAAAAAGATGTGCAAAATACAACCACTTATTTTATTCCTGAAACACCTTTGCAAGGTGCGTCTTTTCTGTCCCGCTTAATATTACGTTTATAATGTGGTTGATGTTTTCTATACTGACATTTATTTTTAAAGTCAACTACATAAAGCATGCCGCAAATTAAAATTTCACACTGGGTGCTACCTAGGTTGTAAATAGCTTCCAAATCCTCGCTGGTCCGTGAATCATATTTCCACCAACCTATGAATGGGTAGGACATAAACTTCTCTATAACTTTATCCAATGTTTTTAACAAATAACGAAGAAACTAATGTTTTATTTTTAATATAATTAAAAAAAAATAATTTTATTTGTAACATATAATATTTTTTGTATACTCATAAACCTTTTCTTTAAAAGATAAATATGTATTAATAAAACTTCCCCTGCATTATTATATTTAATAAATGAAATTAATGTAGACAAAAACAAATATTTTACCATTTCGACCTTCATAAAACCACTGATATTCTTCTTCGAAATGCTCTGATTCTTTTTGTGCTTCGTCAACTTCCACTAACTGAGGTCTGTTAAGAAAATCAGGAGGAATTTCTTGGCGACACATAGGACACCTTTTGCTTTGGTTTGCAACACCTTTGACACAGAGATAACAATATATGTGATTGCAAGGCAATCTTGCAGGATATATACATGGTTGAAGACAAACTGCGCATTCTAATACTGTTGTTGAACCTAATAAACAAATAAATAATTTCCTGATTATTTTAAAGGATATAAAAAAAAGTAAAAACATAATAAATAATGTAAGACACTCGAAAGAAATATTTCAAGCAAATTATCATTAAATCGATTAGTAATCAAATTAACATAATAATAAAAACAAAGAATAATTAAAATATAATAGAAATATATCTTGCAATAATTTGAAAATAACTAGTTTAATATACCATCTTTCTCGTCGCTCTCTTTTTCTTTGTCATTCAGCGTTCCGCTTGTTTCCTCTTGAGAGTTTAGCTTTGCTTGAGCCATAGTTCGATACACAGTTTAATTCTTCATTAAATAAAATTATTAATTTTGTAAACAGTTAAATGCATTCATTTAAATGGAACAGCTCATATCTACCGTAACATTTGTAACCCATCTCTGTTGTTTATGACATGTCAGGGGTTCTGATTGTGAAATTAAAACTGGCTAAACACGTATGAGAACCACTTAAACGCATTTCAGCGCGCGACACGCAGCGCCACAAGAAAATTTCAAAACTTCCTACGAACTTTAAAAAAATTATGTTAAAGTTAAATCATATTTAATTCTACACATTCACCTAGAATTATACATGACTATTTTAAAAAGAAACTGTAGCATGTTCTATAAATAACTTTTTAATAAAATAATTAAAAGCTTAGAATATTGAATACTTTTTAAAAATCCATACAATTTCTTTCATCAACAAAATGTTGCATTCGAGCAGATTTCCATTTCTGTTATATTACTATTTAATAGGTATGTTACGCTTTGATATATGATGACGAAGTTTCAATTTTATAATAGATTATAAATGATTTTGCTCTAAACATCTTTACACAACTTTCAAATTGAATAATTTGATCATTTCGAATTTGGAGTTAGGAAAACGAAATATAGAAATTTAAAGATAAGCATTTCATGAGATAATCACAGATCCTGGGAAACAAATTTTCGAAAACTCAAAATTACTCCAAATTAAACATTAATTATCTCATCATTGAGAGTAGTCCATTTGACTGTTCTCGGTTAGGCTCCATTGTAAAAAATTTATTGCGCATATCTATCTTATACCATTTAGGACTGCATAGCGGATAAAGGTTAACTGATTAATTCCCAGTGCATAGCACGGGCATGATACAAGATAATAATTAAATGATTAGACAATAAGTTTAATTATTTATTGTTACCTAACAAACCCAACAGAAAAAAAAAACAAATATGCAAAAGAGACAATTCGAATCAAGAGAACAAGCGAATTCCTGGAATTTGACGTCACTAAAATTCCAGGGAGTGGCACGAATACCTCCTCACAACTTATGTTCTCCTGATACAAATTTCCAAAATAGGTCAGTGGAATTTCAAAAATCCTGCCCGGGCGTTCCTGGAATTTGACGTCACAAAAATTCCAGGAAGTGGCACGAATACCTCCTCACAACTTATGTTCTCCTGATACAAATATCCAAAATAGGTCAGTGGAATTTCAAAAATCCTGCCCGGGCGTTCCTGGAATTTGACGTCACAAAAACTCCAGGAAGTGGCACGAATACCTCCTCACAACTTATGTTCTCCTGATACAAATTTCCAAAATAGGTCAGTGGAATTTCAAAAATCCTGCCCAGGAATTCTTGGAATTTGACGTCACAAAAATTCCAGGAAGTGGCACGATTACCTCCTCACAACTTATGTTCTCCTGATACAAATTTCCAAAATAGGTCAGTGGAATTTCAAAAATCCTGCGGGGCGTTCCTGGAATTTGACGTCACAAAAATTCCAGGAAGTGGCACGAATACCTCCTCACAACTTATGTTCTCCTGATACAAATTTCCAAAATAGGTCAGTGGAATTTCAAAAATCTTGCCCGGGCGTTCCTGGAATTTGACGTCACAAAAACTCCAGGAAGTGGCACGAATACCTCCTCACAACTTATGTTCTCCTGATACAAATTTCCAAAATAGGTCAGTGGAATTTCAAAAATCCTGCCCAGGAATTCTTGGAATTTGACGTCACAAAAATTCCAGGAAGTGGCACGATTACCTCCTCACAACTTATGTTCTCCTGATACAAATTTCCAAAATAGGTCAGTGGAATTTCAAAAATCCTGCGGGGCGTTCCTGGAATTTGACGTCACAAAAATTCCAGGAAGTGGCACGAATACCTCCTCACAACTTATGTTCTCCTGATACAAATTTCCAAAATAGGTCAGTGGAATTTCAAAAATCCTGCCCAGGAATTCTTGGAATTTGACGTCACAAAAATTCCAGGAAGTGGCACGATTACCTCCTCACAACTTATGTTCTCCTGATACAAATTTCCAAAATAGGTCAGTGGAATTTCAAAAATCCTGCGGGGCGTTCCTGGAATTTGACGTCACAAAAATTCCAGGAAGTGGCACGAATACCTCCTCACAACTTATGTTCTCCTGATACAAATTTCCAAAATAGGTCAGTGGAATTTCAAAAATCCTGCCCAGGAATTCTTGGAATTTGACGTCACAAAAATTCCAGGAAGTGGCACGATTACCTCCTCACAACTTATGTTCTCCTGATACAAATTTCCAAAATAGGTCAGTGGAATTTCAAAAATCCTGCGGGGCGTTCCTGGAATTTGACGTCACAAAAATTCCAGGAAGTGGCACGAATACCTCCTCACAACTTATGTTCTCCTGATACAAATTTCCAAAATAGGTCAGTGGAATTTCAAAAATCCTGCCCGGGCGTTCCTGGAATTTGACGTCACAAAAATTCCAGGAAGTGGCACGAATACCTCCTCACAACTTATGTTCTCCTGATACAAATTTCCAAAATAGGTCAGTGGAATTTCAAAAATCCTGCCCAGGAATTCTTGGAATTTGACGTCACAAAAATTCCAGGAAGTGGCACGATTACCTCCTCACAACTTATGTTCTCCTGATACAAATTTCCAAAATAGGTCAGTGGAATTTCAAAAATCCTGCGGGGCGTTCCTGGAATTTGACGTCACAAAAATTCCAGGAAGTGGCACGAATACCTCCTCACAACTTATGTTCTCCTGATACAAATTTCCAAAATAGGTCAGTGGAATTTCAAAAATCCTGCCCAGGAATTCTTGGAATTTGACGTCACAAAAATTCCAGGAAGTGGCACGATTACCTCCTCACAACTTATGTTCTCCTGATACAAATTTCCAAAATAGGTCAGTGGAATTTCAAAAATCCTGCGGGGCGTTCCTGGAATTTGACGTCACAAAAATTCCAGGAAGTGGCACGAATACCTCCTCACAACTTATGTTCTCCTGATACAAATTTCCAAAATAGGTCAGTGGAATTTCAAAAATCCTGCCCAGGAATTCTTGGAATTTGACGTCACAAAAATTCCAGGAAGTGGCACGATTACCTCCTCACAACTTATGTTCTCCTGATACAAATTTCCAAAATAGGTCAGTGGAATTTCAAAAATCCTGCGGGGCGTTCCTGGAATTTGACGTCACAAAAATTCCAGGAAGTGGCACGAATACCTCCTCACAACTTATGTTCTCCTGATACAAATTTCCAAAATAGGTCAGTGGAATTTCAAAAATCCTGCCCGGGCGTTCCTGGAATTTGACGTCACAAAAATTCCAGGAAGTGGCACGAATACCTCCTCACAACTTATGTTCTCCTGATACAAATTTCCAAAATAGGTCAGTGGAATTTCAAAAATCTTGCCCGGGCGTTCCTGGAATTTGACGTCACAAAAACTCCAGGAAGTGGCACGAATACCTCCTCACAACTTATGTTCTCCTGATACAAATTTCCAAAATAGGTCAGTGGAATTTCAAAAATCCTGCCCAGGAATTCTTGGAATTTGACGTCACAAAAATTCCAGGAAGTGGCACGATTACCTCCTCACAACTTATGTTCTCCTGATACAAATTTCCAAAATAGGTCAGTGGAATTTCAAAAATCCTGCGGGGCGTTCCTGGAATTTGACGTCACAAAAATTCCAGGAAGTGGCACGAATACCTCCTCACAACTTATGTTCTCCTGATACAAATTTCCAAAATAGGTCAGTGGAATTTCAAAAATCCTGCCCAGGAATTCTTGGAATTTGACGTCACAAAAATTCCAGGAAGTGGCACGATTACCTCCTCACAACTTATGTTCTCCTGATACAAATTTCCAAAATAGGTCAGTGGAATTTCAAAAATCCTGCGGGGCGTTCCTGGAATTTGACGTCACAAAAATTCCAGGAAGTGGCACGAATACCTCCTCACAACTTATGTTCTCCTGATACAAATTTCCAAAATAGGTCAGTGGAATTTCAAAAATCCTGCCCAGGAATTCTTGGAATTTGACGTCACAAAAATTCCAGGAAGTGGCACGATTACCTCCTCACAACTTATGTTCTCCTGATACAAATTTCCAAAATAGGTCAGTGGAATTTCAAAAATCCTGCGGGGCGTTCCTGGAATTTGACGTCACAAAAATTCCAGGAAGTGGCACGAATACCTCCTCACAACTTATGTTCTCCTGATACAAATTTCCAAAATAGGTCAGTGGAATTTCAAAAATCCTGCCCGGGCGTTCCTGGAATTTGACGTCACAAAAATTCCAGGAAGTGGCACGAATACCTCCTCACAACTTATGTTCTCCTGATACAAATTTCCAAAATAGGTCAGTGGAATTTCAAAAATCTTGCCCGGGCGTTCCTGGAATTTGACGTCACAAAAACTCCAGGAAGTGGCACGAATACCTCCTCACAACTTATGTTCTCCTGATACAAATTTCCAAAATAGGTCAGTGGAATTTCAAAAATCCTGCCCAGGAATTCTTGGAATTTGACGTCACAAAAATTCCAGGAAGTGGCACGATTACCTCCTCACAACTTATGTTCTCCTGATACAAATTTCCAAAATAGGTCAGTGGAATTTCAAAAATCCTGCGGGGC
This sequence comes from Megachile rotundata, assembly GCF_050947335.1. NCBI lineage: Eukaryota > Metazoa > Arthropoda > Insecta > Hymenoptera > Megachilidae > Megachile > Megachile rotundata. The sequence continues at coordinate 6,711,359 of NC_134987.1, read as the reverse complement.
GTTCCTGGAATTTGACGTCACAAAAATTCCAGGAAGTGGCACGAATACCTCCTCACAACTTATGTTCTCCTGATACAAATTTCCAAAATAGGTCAGTGGAATTTCAAAAATCCTGCCCAGGAATTCTTGGAATTTGACGTCACAAAAATTCCAGGAAGTGGCACGATTACCTCCTCACAACTTATGTTCTCCTGATACAAATTTCCAAAATAGGTCAGTGGAATTTCAAAAATCCTGCGGGGCGTTCCTGGAATTTGACGTCACAAAAATTCCAGGAAGTGGCACGAATACCTCCTCACAACTTATGTTCTCCTGATACAAATTTCCAAAATAGGTCAGTGGAATTTCAAAAATCCTGCCCGGGCGTTCCTGGAATTTGACGTCACAAAAATTCCAGGAAGTGGCACGAATACCTCCTCACAACTTATGTTCTCCTGATACAAATTTCCAACATCGGGCGCCAGAATTTCAAAAATCCTGCCCGGGCGTTCCTGGAATTTGACGTCACAAAAATTCCAGGAAGTGGCACGAATACCTCCTCACAACTTATGTTCTCCTGATACAAATTTCCAAAATAGGTCAGTGGAATTTCAAAAATCCTGCCCGGGCGTTCCTGGAATTTGACGTCACAAAAATTCCAGGAAGTGGCACGAATACCTCCTCACAACTTATGTTCTCCTGATACAAATTTCCAACATCGGGCGCCAGAATTTCAAAAATCCTGCCCGGGCGTTCCTGGAATTTGACGTCACAAAAATTCCAGGAAGTGGCACGAATACCTCCTCACAACTTATGTTCTCCTGATACAAATTTCCAAAATAGGTCAGTGGAATTTCAAAAATCCTGCCCGGGCGTTCCTGGAATTTGACGTCACAAAAATTCCAGGAAGTGGCACGAATACCTCCTCACAACTTATGTTCTCCTGATACAAATTTCCAAAATAGGTCAGTGGAATTTCAAAAATCCTGCCCGGGCGTTCCTGGAATTTGACGTCACAAGAATTCCAGGAAGTGGCACGAATACCTCCTCACAACTTATGTTCTCCTGATACAAATTTCCAACATCGGGCGCCAGAATTTCAAAAATCCTGCCCGGGCGTTCCTGGAATTTGACGTCACAAAAATTCCAGGAAGTGGCACGAATACCTCCTCACAACTTATGTTCTCCTGATACAAATTTCCAAAATCGGGCGCCAGAATTTCAAAAATCCTGCCCGGGCGTTCCTGGAATTTGACGTCACAAAAATTCCAGGAAGTGGCACGAATACCTCCTCGCAACTTATGTTCTCCTGATACAAATTTCCAAAATCGGTCGGTGGGATTTCAAAAATCCTGCCCGGAAATTCTTGGAATTTGACGTCACAAAAAGTCCAGGAAGTGGCACGAATACCTCCACACAACTTATGTTCTCCTGATACAAATTGCCAAAATCGGTCGCCAGAATTTCAAAAATCGAGCCCTGAGAATTTTTGAAATGTCGTTATAAAAATTCCATGAAGCACAAAGGTTATCTTGACATAGTGCAGGGTTTTCCTGTACATAACATATTTTCAGTATTTTGTTCTTTACTCTTTATTTTTTAAGATTTGGGCAATTTCTGAGGATCGGAATGACGGGATGTATAAATAAGTAAATATGCAAATACAAATTTTTATTCATATTTATTTGCAAATAGTTTTGTACATCAAATGACTTACTATATTTTATTAATAGATATGTACATTATTAACACTTAATTCTAGGACGCAATTATCATAATAATATGTACATATTAGTTTGCGTTGTAATACAGGATCTTGTAGAAATCTAAAAAAAATTGTTGGGAGGTTAAAGGTAATGTAGCAATTAATTTGCGTCTAAGAAGTTGAAGACAACTGTAAGTTATGGAAGAAATGTGATGAATACATAAATGGGACGATTGTTCTCTTGGGCTGTATTAAATGTCGTTCATATTAGGCTATTTGGCACGTATTTGCCCTATCTGAATGCTCCCTTATGCAGGTTCGACGCAGCGCCATCTAGCAGTGATACGCGGTACTACAATAGAAACTTCTCTGATGGTATATTACCGTTGATGTGTAACCAATTATTTACCGACAGAACCCGGTCGGTACTTTACACGCGATCATCATAGTTCAGCAGTTTGTTGTTAGATGGCGCTGCTAACAGCATTTGTGGCGGTTTTTTTAAAAGATTGTTTTCTTTATTATTGATGTATTTATATGAATACGTATCAAGATGAGTTTTGTTATCAAAGTCGTCGATCAAGAAAAATTCTATTTGTACTTGTAAACAAATGATTAATGTTTAAAGTATCGTATATTAATCATTTTTCAAAGCCCTAAACTAATTAATTTGACAATTTCTACATTTCTAAATTAAAGCATTTCAGATGATGGTAAAGGATGAAATATAGTTATGCTGTAATGTACAGCATATGAGTAGGTATATTTGATTTTTATTGAATGATGTATTTAATATAACAGTTGTATAGCTAAAACCAATCTCAGTATAAATATACATCTATATACAAACATATGGCTTACATCTTAAATAAAATTATAGTACAATGTACAATTCCTATTTTACGTGTTAGACGGCATAAAATACTGTTAATAATTAATCAAGGTATGCGGTAAATTAATTAATTTATAAATCGTCAAGCTTGGTTTACGAAACATTTGGCAGTTTCTTGGTTTTCATAAATCGTAGGTACAAAATGCGACAACCCTATTACCTCGTTTTTTATTTCTTTAAATATTATACGCACTATTATCGATGTTCACGCAAAACTTAAATGTCGTACAATAAGTACTTACATAGGAAAGAAACTCGAACTCGCATCGCAGAATTTGACATTGCGAAACGTGAAAGTACCCAATACACCGGTCAGTATCACAGCTACTCTGCTCTTTCGGTTCGAATGTAAATTACAATTAAACGGTCCTGCCATAATTAACCCGATCTGATATATGTGCGCAGTTTCAAGAGGAAAAAGAGAATAGCTTAATGCGATTTGACGCTATACAACGTGTTGACTACAGCTACGTAGGAAACTTTAGTTTCTGCAACGTACTGTAACCGAACGCATTTACGCGTGCGGTGAGAACTAGACTTTCGTGTCACTCATCGACATGTGTCGTCAATGAGCAGAGGAAATCCTTTGGTCCAACACATTCTCCTCAATAAATCAATATTCATCCGGAGATCGTACGGCTGTTTGTTCACTCGTGCGTTTAGGAATCATTGTAACCTTTAAATAATTGCTGTAAGTGTATATAGGTTTGACTTTTATATCTAACTGTGTCTGGATCCTTTATTAATTTCTTGCAACACCACATATCATGATATTTGGCAATGCTCCGCGACGTCTGCGCCATGCACCGAGAGATTGAGCGTGCGCTTGTAACGTTCTACACCATCTTTTTGTTCTGGCTCCGTCTTCGGCCTATAATCAAAAAAGATATTTATTCAATTTAATGATATTTAGTGAAATAAATGTCTTTTTGAAATAAAAACTTGCTTGTGGTAGAGAAGTAGAGAAAGTAAACATGTAAGGTTTTAATTTAGGAATTTAGGAATTTAGAAGTTAGGAAAATAGAGACTTGAGAGCTTGTGAAGAGTTGGTGAATTGAAAATTGAAAACCTTGAAACTCAAACTAGGGTTTGGAAATTTAGAAACTTGGAGAAATATTTTTGAGGAACTGGACAGTTGGAAATTTGAGAATTTAGTGAACTTGAAAACTTAATTATGGAATTGAAAAATTTGGGAATCTGAGATTGCAAAATGTGAGAGTTTTGAGATTTGAAAATTTAGGAATTTAGGAATTTAGGAACTTGGAACTTGTAGATCTGGAAATTTAAAAATTTGAGAATTAAAGAATATGGAAAATTTGAGAATTTATGATTTTCCATAAGAATTTACAATTAGAAATTTAACATTCCTTTCAATAACAGAAAGTTACCTTAAATATAAAAGTTTCCTTGGACGACAATTCTTGAATTTCGAAATAATCTTCAAGGTCTGTTTCACAGCATACAATACACTTATCAAGATACAATGGTTCCTAAAATGAACAATAATTTTGTAAACTTATATCCAAATTTCATGTCTCAGATTCAAAAGTGTAAACTTACACGCAATAAAGAGTAACGACCAAGTTTTTCTTTGACCAACAGAAGGGTAGCTTCTTTGATACCTATGTGTCTCGGAAAAAGGGAGTCGTCGTTAAATTCAAGGTCCTCCCCATTTGGCTGTGAATCATAAATATTACATGTAAATAAATTACACGCTGAACATTCTTAAATATATAATAAAAAGATAGAAATAGTTACTTTGCCATTAGTAACCAACATGGCAGTAACAGGAGCTAGCTTGACAGTCCGTCCGCGTCTCCAATTATTATCTGTTGGTTGTGCAACCAAAAGTCGTCCTTCCAAAACGAATTTCGCTTCTTCGTGAGCCCATTCTAATACTTCCACGGCCATCTATTATGACAAATATATAATTAATATATATTTCAATTTTATAAATATTTTAGATACTTTGTATTTTGAGTGTAAGTGGATTTTTTAGGTGCGCTAGGACTTCTAGCCATTTTTAATATTCTGTATAAATGTTTCGTGTTAGGCAAAGTAGACATGATTTTTGGAAATTTGAGAATCTATGGAATCTGGAAATTTTGAAGTTAGGGTATTGAGGAATTTGGTAATGTGAGTATTTGGAAATTTGGGAATTTGGTACTTTGGTAAGTGAGAAATGTGAGAATTTGAGGTTTTGGAAATTCAGAAATGTGAGAATTTGGGAATTTGGAAATTGAGATAGGTGAGAATTTGGGAATTTTGGAATTTGGTAATGAGAGAATTTGGAAATTTGGGAATTTGGTACTTTGGTAAATGAGAAATGTGAGAATTTGAGGTTTTGGAAATTCAGAAATGTGAGAATTTGGGAATTTGGAAATTCAGAAATGTGAGAATTTGGCAATTTGGGAATTTGGTAATGTGAGTATTTGGAAATTTAGTACTTTGGTAAGTGAGAAATGTGAGAATTTGGGGTTTTGGAAATTCAGAAATGTGAGAATTTGGGAATTTGGAAATTGAGATAGGTGAGAATTTGGGAATTTTGGAATTTGGTAATGTGAGTATTTGGAAATTTGGGAATTTGGTAAGTGAGAAATGTGAAAATTTGGGGTTTTAGAAATTCAGAAATGTGAGAATTTGGGAATTTGGAAATTGAGATATGTGAAAATTTGGGAATTTTGGAATTTGGTAATGTGAGTATTTGGAAATTTGGGAATTTGGGAATTTGGTAAGTGAGAAATGTGAAAATTTGGGGTTTTAGAAATTCAGAAATGTGAGAATTTGGGAATTTTGGAATTTGGTAATGTGAGAATTTGGTAATTTGGTGATTGAGAAGTGTGAGAATTTGGGAATTTGGAAATTCAGAAATGTGAGAATTTGGAAATTTGGTAATTTTGGTAATGTGAGAATTTGGAAATTTGGGAATTTGGTAATTTGGTAATTGAGAATTGTGAGAATTTATGAATTTAGGATTTTGTAATTTTGAAAATTTATAAATTATTAATATAATGCAATTGATGTATCCTACATTCACATATCATTTACATAGTTTTCAAATCCTTGAATTACCTTCCTCAACTTGATGTTGACCATATCCTGTTCACCAATGGGTCGTCTACCATTTTGTATAATCGAAATTCTCCTCCAAAGCTTCGTCGAAGTTACGTCTTTCGCTTCCTGCAAAATCGTTCAATAATTAAACGCAACAATTACCTAATACTCGAAATACATAAATAAATATATCTACAGCATTCATGTGTTCCAAATGCAATTCTATATTAGCCTGTGCTTGTTTTAGTCTTTCTTTTGCTTCTTGAATATCTGGTCTTACGGATGGCGTGGCTTTCAATAATCGAGCCAGCAGAAGAGGATATTTTGTTACTCTTTGAACTGGAACCTGAAGGAAGAAAAAAGATATATTAATAGATGCACGATTAGTATTCAAGGAATATTCAATTTTGTTTACTCGTACCATGAGGAAAGAATTCAAGTTCATCCTACGTAGAACTGTGTTTTCCATTTGTGAAACTCTCAGAAAGATTCGCAGTAACTCTTTCTCTTTCTCTAAGTTCTGTAATAATAAACTTGCGCTTCCTTGACGGGTACAGTAACTTTCAAAAGCGTGAAGCATTCGTTCGGACTCTAAGAAAATTTTTCCGACGTCGACTGTCAACAGATCTTCGTCCCCTGACTCCTGTGTGACATTAATGGATCGTAAATTATTTAAAAATGTTATTCATCACGTTAAGTGTTTATTAAATTTTATTTATTGCACGTCAGATGCTTATCAAATTTTAATTAATATCATTATTATGTAAAATTATATTTAATAAAAAGTATTATGTTTTTGTAGAAACAGTATTATAAATTATCATATTATTGATCGAATATTTTATTTTTCTTCTAATGTTTATAATAAAAAAATTGTTATTTAAATTATATTAAATAACTTTTATTTTGGGGAAGTATTGTAAAAATTTCTCAATTAACAAATTTGACGATTTATTAGTTTATAAATTTGGAAACTTCCAACTTTATAATTTTGAAAGTTTATAAACCTTAAAACTTGAGAATTTGTAATCTTAAAATTTTCTCAATTTTTCAATTAATAAACTTGATAATATATCAGTTTGTAAAGCTGAAAATTTCTAAATTTGTAACTTTCTAAGACTATCAATTTTGAGTTTCCAAGACTTGTGTTCATAATTTGAAAATATATAAACTTTGAGTTTCTAGAATTTGTAAATTTCGTGCTTTAAAAATTAGTAAATTTCTTAATTAAAAAATTGAGAAATTTTCAAGTTTACAAACTCTGTAATATATAAAATAATAATTTGTCAAGTGGTAAATTTGTAAATTCGTAAAGTATTAATTAGCAAATTTGAAACTTGCATTTAATGCAGAATATTATGTTCATACAACTCGTATAACAAGACTGTACTCAACAATCATCGTCTAACTATTATTTAAGAGAAAATAATTTTATGTTCACCTGAGCAAATTCCACGGCATCTTTCAGTTTCTCTGCAAGTACAAGGTTATGCTCTAGAAGTTCCTCGACGTTGAGAAAAATTGCTGTAAGTTGATCAGAAGTTAGAAGGCCAGCCCTCAGCATAGGTCGATGAAATTCTTCTAGTATGATTTGCAAATCTCTTCCATATTTCAGTTCAGTCTCTACGATTTCTGTAATGATTTCTTTACGTTCCACTCTTTTTTTGGAACATTTTCTGCATACGAAAGGAGCGTACACCACACCACTGTAAGATAAAAAGAAACACATTATAATAATTATCATTTAAGTAAGATTAGAAACATATGATCCATAAATGATTAACATAGTTATTATTTAATTATTAAATTTTGTTATTATTACTAATAATTACTGTTTACTAACAGGTACTGTTATTTGGCATTATTTTTATTTTTTATACTTTCAAAAATTAATTGTTACTATTAATAGTTACTATTAACTATTTAATATTACTATTTCTATTTTCTACACATTCAAAAATTAATGGTTACTATTAATACTACTATTCAATATTACTATTTGTATTTTTTACAGTTTCAAAAATTGTTATTGTTAAAATTAGTTACTGCTAATACTACTACATACTAATAGATACTACTACTTAACATTACTATTTCTATTTCTTATAATTTCAAAAAATAGTGGTTGCTATTAATATTACAACATACTAATAAATACTACTACTTGATATTGCTGTTTCCATTTTTTATAGTTTCAAGAGTTATTGGTTATTATTAATATTACTCATAGGTTTTGTTACTTGATATTACAATTTATATTACAATATAATATACTTGATATTACAATATTACAGTTTTACAAATTAGGGTTGGATATTATATAGTTCGTTATTACTAATAAATTTGTGAATGCTCCTTTATACAATAATTTGTTGGAAGTTAACGTGCATATTCGGTAATAAAACTTTCGCTTACAACGGTAAACAGAATTAGTAGTAGGAGAAAGTTCGAGTCAATGATTCTAAGTATTTGTTACGTACTTTGTCTTTCATGAGTATTATTGAAATCGTGTGCACGCTATTCCGACAAGTTTTCTTCTTGAGAGACTATCGATCATCACTTCTGTTATTAATGTATTATACTAATTTAATTTTTGCAATATATTTAAAATAGTGTAATATTCGATACGTGCATGTATACTGATTTAATACATGTATGCAATAGTATATACTAATTTATCAAGATTATTTTTATTTTTTCTAAATGCATTTTTGAATTCATTGAATACATTTTTCAATTCAAATGGATTTTCAAATTAAATTATTCCATATATGTATGTGACATTAATAAGAAAGTAATTCCTATTAAAAAAATTTATTTATAATTTAATATATCGTCTAAATTTTGTTTATATTATATTATATAATATTGCAAAAGGCAATATAAAAAATTGTAATTATGAACGATAAATATTTTAAACAATTTCGTTATTTATATAATTTGTTATTTACGTTTGACAAAATTCTATTTTATGTAACCTGTCTTTAATAGCATAGGTATGTCATTAAATGTATACGAATATTAATATAATTTTCAACATGTATTTATAATAATTTTAATTTCTGATATTTTGATGTTTCAAAATGAAATTCACGTAAGTTCAAGCATGAAGTCACTCAAGTAATTCAAAAACGATTATTCTTCATTATTATTAATTTATTTTCTATTAATGAGCAAGTCGTAACAACTTTTTTAGTATCCAAAAGCTCGAGTCACAATGATCGGCAGTTTTATTTATTCACAGTCTTGTATTTATTGAAACGAAGAAGTTGTGTAACAAAATTTTCAATTTACTTGGAAAATTGATTTATTTCAATATAAATGAAATTGGAATTTCACATTTCACAGTTTTCTATTAAAGTATAATACGTATCACTTTGTAGCAAATGCAGTTGAGTACAAAGGGTTAATAGAGATCTAAAATGGAAAAAAGAAAGTTTGTTGCAGACGTGTACCGTGAAATTGAAAGTAATAATGATGAATTTCATTTACTCTTCAGACGCTTCCTTTGATTCAAACAGTGATAACTAAGAAGAAAATTAAGGGAAGTAGATGTAGCAAATTAATTATTTGAAATCAACCAAAATCAGAATTTTAACGATTTGAACAATAATTGTATATAAATAAAGAAATAATTTTGTATATCAAATAATCTTTAATACTAAGCAACAAAAATAATTTCTAATATTAAATAGAAAAAAATAGTTCTCAATGTAGAATAAAAAGGATAATATTAAATATCAAATAAACCAAAAAAAGTTTAATATTAAATACAAAAATAATTTGACATTAATAAAACCAATAATCTTTAAAATTAAATATTTCTTAAAAAACTATGAAACATTCTTATGAACCATAAGAAATATGAAATATTCTGGTGAATGATAAAAAATATTATTAAAAATATGAAATATTTGTGTAATCCAATAAAAAATATCAGAAATATAAAATATTTGTGTGATTCAATAAAGTATCTAAAAATCTAATGTAGATATAAATGTAAAGGGTTAAAGTTGTAAAAGAATAAAGAACAATATTTGCTCTCCATAAAAATTTCACTTCATCTTTATCCGACAGGTATGCCTTAATGTTTTAGCAACATGATCGTTTCACCTGTCAGTTATTAAAGGATCCAAACGTTGTTCGCAATCTTCGCAGAGCTTTGAATCACCGGAAATCACTTGTGGGATTCCACCGAGGAGACTTCCTGGTCCCGAAGAGACATTTCCTGTTCTCCAACGTCTCGGCACGCCTCGAGTGCTGCTAGCCTGACTACTTTCTGATCCCACTCCGCTATCAGTTCTTTCTATATCTACAGCCCTTGCCTGTAAAAATCCATTATAATTCGTGTCACAGTTTTTCAGACATTTACTTCCACTAATACAATAAATTTTTGATTAATAATATAGACATGATTTTATTGCGTGACCAAATGTAGGTCCACATCAAGATTTTTTGAATCTGGTTGATCTGATTGATCGTGATTAAACTGATTGATCAAATCATGATTAAAAATTAAGAGGTACAGCAATAAAATTTTGCGATAAAATTTATAATGAAATGAAGCTTTTAAAAATTGATGTTCATTGTAAATAAAATTGAATAATATTTAAGATTAATAAAAGGTAATAATTTAATTAGTAATGTAACGTAATAATTTAAGTAATATTGGAAGACAGATATAAATTTTTATTTCTATATATTAATAGATACTATTGATGCTTGTTCAGCAAACATAATATTAGTAGTTAGTATTTTAACAATATCTCTTTAAATTTTAGTGGTTTTAGTCCAATTTATATCAAAATGAATTTTGTAATTGATAATTCAAGAATTTAGGAATTTGCCACAGCTCAAGGGTAGTTATATGATAATTTGGTATTTTTAAAATTTTACAATTTAAGAAGTGAAAATTTAACATAAATTTAATAACTTAAAAATCTGAAAATATACCATCTCGAAAATGAAGAAGTTTAAAAACATTAGAACCTGAATTTGTTAAATGATTTAAAATCTCACCTATGATTTTGCTAAATTCTGTTTCCTAAATTATATTAAATTTATATGAGATCAATATTAAGCGTGTACAAATAAAACTTACCTTTGATGTTTCCGACGAGCTAGTCAATATAATATTGCATTCCTCGCTGCTGTCAGAAACATTAGAAATCTGCGAGCTTTTCGAGCTGAGATCTCCAAGACTAGTCTCCTTCTGTTCATACAAAGCCTCCAAATCCCCCTCAGTATCCTCTTCATCCTCTTCATCGTCGTCCTCCTCCTCTTCAACCGAGATCGCTCGATCTTTCGAGTCCATCAAAAAATTCAGTAACTCGAACTTGCTGGAAATATTTTCCTTCTCCGGCGACGTGGACATTTTCTTGAAGAAATCCTCCGGACTCTTCGACAGATAGTTCTCCGTGATATCTTCAGGATTAGATTTCTTGAAGACATTGTCCGTTAAGTAAGTGTCGAGGAACTGTTCAGAATTGTTCTTCCTATAATAATCGACGTCACCGAAATAAATTCTATCCTTGATGTAGTCCTCTGTCGGTGGCGGGCTCAACGGCAGCGGCGGAGGTTCATCAGGGATCTCCTCGTAAATGGGTTCCTTGATTACCTCGTAAGGATTCTCCTCGAGGAACAAATTCGTCGAGATGAAGTCACCTTCCGAATTCAAGCTGCTCGCTCTCGAATAATTAGCCTCGAGAGTCGATTCAGAACTCTCGTACTCCTTGGTCTTCAACAAGCTCTGCTTCAGGATCTTCAAGATAGCCTCGCCGCTATCTTCGTTCAATATCTCCCCATTTTCCCGCGCTTTTCGCAGCGAATCCTCGAGCAACTTCGAGATCAACGCTTCTTTCGAAAGTCCGGACAGCTTCGACTTCTCCGGCTCCTTCTGATCACTCTTCTGATCGCTCACGTAGAACTTCGCGCTTTTCTCGGTACTGACGGGTTTGCTATCGGAATCCGAAGTTTTGTCCCCAGCTTTGTTAGTTTTGAGAGGAACATCCTCGACGGACTCTGTCTTTTTCGTATCCTCTTTGCCCGTCTCCACGACGATGTTCGACTTGTAGTTCTCCAGGATGACGAGCGTGCGATTCTCGCCGGAGGTTTTTATCCGAGGAGGATTATCCGAGTTGACGGAAATCACTGTAGGATTATAGACACTGTCCTCTCCTCCGACGCTAATGGTCACCTTGTTGTCCGGCGTTGTTTCGGCTGCGCTGGGCGCCGTGGCGTCACCGTTGATCAAAATGGAGGTCCTCCTCGAGCCATTGGTGCCTGGACCGATTTGTAACCGATGGACGAGAGGTGAGGCTCGAGGACTCACCGTGATCTTGTACACGTTGCTCTCCGTTGTCGGTGTACCGATCTCCACCTTCGAAGAATTGTAGGAACTCGACGTGTTCCAGGTGGTCTTCAACGTTGAACTCGTTTCGGACGGATCGAAAACTTTAGTTTTTATACCAGGATCGCTGATCCTGTAACGGTGTTTCGGTTTTCCAGGAGGAGGAGACCAGCTGGTGGGTCGCATCCCTCGGAAGTGATCGTTGTTTCTTTCAAAAGTGCTAGGAGATTCTCGCAATTGTTCTGTTTCCGTTTTAATCGTTTGTATCCTGTCTTCTACCGCTTCCTCCGCTTCCTTGGCTTTCGACGACTCTTGTTCAGTCGAGTCGTCGGGGCTCACGTTTTCTATGGTTTCTTTCGACGATTCGATCGAATCTTCTTGGTGAAGCGTTTGCTCGCTCGAGTTTAACGAGGACGATGTGTCTTTCAGTTTTCTGCAAAGGCTGATACGCATGGTGTCCATGAAAAACACGTCGGCAGCCGATACTTCGGGTCTGTTGGACGATCGTTCGCTTTGACTGCGCGATAATGGCGGTCTTTTCGAATTCTCTGCAACTTTAGTAAAAATTTACGTGTCATATTATTATTTAAATTAATCTTTTTATATCTGGACATTCTGTAATTTTTCTGTGACAGAATTTGACCGGTTTTTACGTGGTTTTGTATAAATTTTACATCTTCACTCTTTACAGTTTATTGTAAAAAAAAATAATTTAATTCAATCTCTCATTGATTTTTTTTTAGAATAAGTTTTAGTAATATTGAACTGGTTCATGAATTATAGAACAGCTTACATTAAATCAGATATGATTTCTTAATATACGAGTACTGTTAAATATTTATTAATTGCATTTATTAATTAACATATTGATACATATTAAGCTAGTTAGAAATTTGAAATTCAACAAAAATCATTGTATACAAATTTAAAAAAAAATGAAATGTTTTATCAATGTGCTTCATACAAAATGGCTGTTACTTCATTTGTTGAAACAAGACAGTTTATTAATATTCTTCAGTAAAAAATATTCGATTTCAACTCATTTATGTATAACAAACAACAAGAATTCTGTATCATACTTTTTTATCTAATATTATTCTAACACAATATATAATCAATATAATTAATTAAAATGACTTATATGATAACTATAATTAATATGAATATGCAGTTGCATTTTTTATTAAGAATTTTAATGTTCACTTATGATATATCATTATTTTCATGAAACATTGAATGTTAAAAGCATCCACTTTAATTTTGTTTGCAAATAAAAAGCGCTACACCTTATTACGAGTAATCAGATAAGACAAAAAGATAACATTACTCTTCACAACTAACAAGACGTGCACAAAAAACCGTACGGAGTACTGTACGAGTAAAAATAAAAAAGATGAATCATTCAAGAGATAATTTTAAGTTCAATAGTAATTTATGCCAAACAAAAAATATGTGAACCTATCATTCGGTAAACAAGGTCTGCCATTGTACAAAATATAATCACTCGCAGGTGAATAGCCATGAAAAGAAGAGAAAACGTGTGAGATCTCTGAAAAGGATAATTACACGCTCGTGATACACAGAGAAAGGAGCACTCTGCAAACTGTCTGATGATTTATGAGTTTTAAGGCCAAAATATTTTTCGTGAAATTGTCATTGTTAACGAAAATAATTTTTACTCGATGTTTTTTGAAACTCGAATACAAATTGATTGCTCGAATGCTTCCGGAGGATACAAAATCATTAATTATACTTAAAATAATTTTCATCCAGATTTAAAATTTTGTTCTTCGTTGCATGTTCGTTGTTGACATTTTAATTTTGTTTTAATTTTAAGTTTTAACAATTTTAAAGCTTTTAAAGGTTTAATAAAATTTTAGACTAGTTTTAGATTAGTTTGAACTTGTATAAAAAAAAAAATATGAAAAGAAAGAAGACAATGACGCGAAACAAGATAAAATAGATTAGAATGTATCAAGTTGAATAATTTCAATAAACTGCTAATTTACACTGAAATATCTTAATGTGGAAAGTAAAAAATTATGACATATATATCTATCTACATATCTATAATATAGACATTAGTTAATTACGTACTACCACAGCAAAAATAAAAAATAATAAAAAAGTACGAAACAAAATAAAAAAAGAAATACTCTCACCCTCAGATTTCAGTATCAAGTCCTTTTCATCGACGGCAATTCCAGGAATGCGATTTTCATGTTCCTCGATCTCGATCTGCATCTCCGTATCCTCCTCCATCTTGTCCACGTTCACTTCTTCCGTTATCCTTTTTCTTTCCTCGATTTCTTCCTTGTTATTCTCGTGTCTCACCGGATGAACGGTCGTCTGATCGGCAAAGCTTCTCGAAATATCCTCGCTCTTTCGCGTCGGCTCCTCTTTCTTCTTCTTCGCGAAAGCACGCTCGGCATTGCCGGGAGGTATAAATTTATCTACCTTAATCCCGTCCATGTAAACGGGGTTTTGGCACACATCCTGCGCGATTCTGGGCTCCTTCAGTCTGACCCTGTCCTCCTTCGGATCCCTGATATTTGGAATAGTGATGAAATTGTACTTTTCCCTTTGTTCGTGCGACGTTATTGGCACCTCCTCCTCCTCCTCTTCGTCGTCCTCTTCCTCCTCCACAGACTCGTCATTGTCTCTTTGTTCTCTGGCAGAGACGCAGATCCTGCCGATTCTGCTCCAGGACAGTCGGGTCACCTCCGACGGCTTCTCAGGAGCGAATATAACGTTGTCGACGTTGAACAGAACGTTCTTTCTTCTGGTCTCGACCACCTTGCCCCGCTTCAGGATACTCTTCAACGTTTGTTTGGCTTCCTTCAACCGCCTCGGCGGCCGTTTCGGTGAAACCTTTGGTATGGGAATCCTGGTGACCGGTGGGATCTCTTCGTCGTCCGAGATTTCCCGTGGTTCGTTGAACACCCTGATTCGTTGACCGCCGATCGCCGCCACCGCACTCCTGTTCGGTATCCTCTCGATCGATTTCACCTTCGACGAATCGAACAGACTCGAGAGGGGTCTATTGTCCTCCTGTTCGAGCGCGTTGTCCGACAGATCGTCGCTCAGATCGTCCTCGTCCTTGTGCTTCTTCAGTAAAAGGTACGGATTTACGTCGCACTCGAGGATGCTCCTCCTGGAATCGCCGGCGCTGGACGGCCTCTCTTTCCACATCTCATCCTGGCTCTTCGTCTCCGTTCCTTTTACCACCACACGATCCGGCCAATCTCTGCCTTTGATCTTCTTCGGTATCCGAACCAGCCTGCCTGGCGTCGTGGAAGTCGATTGACCTCGTGGCTGATCCGAAGAAGGCGCCTCCTCTAACCAATCGTCGCCGGTGGATACACCAGTGAAGCTCGCTCGTGACTTTCGCGCCGTTTCCTCGTAACTCGCTTCTTTGTCGAACCATTCGGACCTCGAGCAAGTACCCTCGATCGAGCTTTTGCGCTCCTTCGGGTTCCTTGCCACACTCTGGCTCCGGGAATCCCGCTGGGACAACGGCCGGTGCGGCGAAATACTGCGAGCCCGTGTCCGAGGTTCCATCAGACGGTTCCGACGCATCTGGTCGTACGGATCGTCTATCGGTGACCTCAGAACTCCTGCGGATTTTGTATTTAAATTAATCGAGGTTATTTTATTGGTTAAGTTTGTATCACAAACTTTGTTATGAATTTTTTGGAAGTTCTACTTTTTGTGAAGAACAAGGTTTCATTTTGAACCTTGGTTAATCTTTGATCTTGTTCTCTGCCTTGTTCGTTTTAAACTTTGTTGAGGTTAAAACCTTTAAACAAGATTTTAAAATGAAATCTTGTTTCTAGTGAAATTTTAACAAGGTTTAGAATGAAATCAAAATGGAAATAATTGCAATTACTATGTATAATGCAGGAGGTGCTGGAGATACATTTTTAATTAGAATACGAAGATGCTATTTAAAATTTTCTTCAGAAATTAAAGAGTTATTAAAGAGTGTAATATGAATGATTAAATAAAAATCCACAAACAGAATAAAAATGTCATTTTTCATTTTTTATATTGTTTGCGTGATTTACTTTGCATATTAAAAGCTATGAACTCTCTAATTAAAATGTTTGACTACTGTAGTACACACATTTCACATATTACATTACCTTAAATTCAATAAAAATCAGCTGAGTACTTAAAATTTTTTAGTAACTGATGTTTGCAAAACTATTTTCTCATATATTGCATTAATTAAGAGTATACAGAGAATACTTTCCAAAAACCTTGTACATTTGTAGGTCTAAAACAGACGTTTCAATTTGTGTTCAAATTATTTGACAAAGTAATGCTAGTAATTATGTTACATCTACTATCTATAAAAAATTATCTTTATAAACAATAGTGTTCATTGTCTAGATTGTGAAGGAGTGTTAAGTATGTAGTTGGTCGCCATTGTATGTTAAGTTCAGGGGTCTAAGAGGGTTTGATTACATTGTATATGATGTTGCAAAAGAAATTTGATAGCATGGCGGTACTACAGACTGATAGAATTATTTTAGGATTAGCATATCAACTTGAAGCTTAAGCTCGCTGAAAATGTCTGTTCATGTCTTCCATTGATATTCTTAAAAATGGCAGATGGTCAATGACAATAAACAATGGTTAATGTGCAAATATACAAAGTATACGATTTGACATACAAAGTCGCAAAAGAATATTTGAAGTTTATTACCTCTTTAAAATTTGATGAAGGTAACATAGCTTTTGGTTAATATGTTTACTACAAAATGGCTGTAAGACACACAATACATAAGAAAGTAATAATTTTTAATGTTAGTTGTTGCTTAACAAGTCTAGCGTTACAAAATATCTTTTAGCATACTAATTTACAGTTTAAAGTTGTCGAAAATGTTTGCGTAAACGTTTCATACAAAATGGCTGACTCGAGTAAATAATGTCAAATAGTTTTCAAACTTTTATATTGTATAATAAAATATTTTAATTGTACAAACTGAAAATTACAGATATTACGCAAAGTTGAAAGATTATCGTTCTAAAAGAAATATGTGATAATTGAAGTATAAACTAAACATGTTAATGGCTAGTAATAATTGTTATGTTATAAATTGTATTATATTTTATGGAAGAGCCATTTATCTTGAGAATGTCAATAAAACATTTATGAAATTATTTTTATAAAAATTTAAGCGTTATATTAATTTACCATAAGTATATTTATGTTACAAAATTGTGTCAAGTTTTCTATTTTATGAAATTGATTATTTGTTATTTAATGACATAATCCTAATACATAGTTGTTTTTAAAAATAGAACAACTTTGTCTATGAGACAAATTTTATTAAATTTTAAAATTCAAACTGATATAAATAATATTTTACCATATTTTTTCGTCATCAAGTTATGTTATTCGTTTTATATAAGATTTAGATATATTAACCAACTATTGCTTTAAAATGGATGTATTGAAATATGTATTGCGTGTGAAGGTTTTATGTATTGTTTGAAGTATTATGAAACATATCACATCCGACAAACGTGACACAACTTAAAAAAGTATATTTTTCAGAAACGAGAAACTAGTTTCGAACAATATATAAGAATATACATATTGAATTTTTTAAATATTATATAAGAATATTTCTGGAATATTGCACAACGCAAATCTAACTGCACATATATGCATAATGTATGAACTTCAATTACTATACTGCTATTATTAATATTAATATCTTTATTACTGTTATTATTTTCATAGTAAGACTCATTTATGAAGCACCTTACACTGTCGCATGAATCATAAAAAGCGACATAACTGCTCTTCATCCGCTAAATTATGAAAACAAATGAATAAAATTTTCATAATAATCAAAGAATGTTTCTGTACCGTTGACTCGTCAATTGTATTTTTTACGTTATGTCACTTTTGTCATAAGTAGGCGACTTGTTATGGGTGCAGACGTGCAGTTATATAAAATAGCATTTTGCATCTGCGAAATTGCAGTTTCATCCGGTGTACGTGTCACTTTGGAAACTTACTTATGAACACTTAGCAAACATTGCCACTTAGAATACATTAACAAATGCTAACTGATCTAAAAGGCATGCGTGTTAATTACAAAACATCTTTCCGTTACTCACATTTCCTTTGAAGCGTGAACAAAATACGGAGGATTAAGATTACTATGATTATCGATGAATAAATTAGAAAGAAAATGATTTTGTGGTTGTATGATATTGCGATAGTTTTCATATCTAACTCTATTATATTTATTTCTTTCACTATTTTATATTATTTCTTTCGATGTTTAAAATATTAAAGTAGATTTCTAATTACGAGAACTATATTCTATACTAATAATTTTAATACAAAATTCTACATAAAATTTTTTGTAGTAAATCTACACATACTTTTCTATAATAAATTTTATACAGAATTTTTTATAATAAATTTTACATACAAGATTCTGCAGTAAATTCAATTTGTTGTAGTAAATTCTATATAAAATTTTCTATAGTAAATTCTACATAAAATTTCCTATAATAAATTCTACATAAATTTTTTCTAATAAATTCTACACAAAATAAAATATCTTATAGTAAATTCTACATAAATTTTCGCTAGTAAATTCAATACAAAATTTTTTGTAGTAAATTCTATATAAAATTTTCCACAGTAAATTCTACATAAATTTTCTCTAATAAATTCTACGTAAAATAAAATATCTTATAGTAAATTCTACATAAATTTTCGATAGTAAACTCAATTCAAAATTTTCCACAGTAAATTTTATATAAAATTTTCCACAGTAAATTCTACATAAAACTTCCTCAGGGAAATTCCACACTAAATTGTCTTTAATAACGTTTTAATTATCGATCAAGCTAACATTTCACAGTCAGAACGTCTTTTTCTGATGGTTTATCGTCTCATTCACTGCAATTGTTTATTGTACGAGCTCCTTATACCTACAGAACAAATAAACTTATTTCCGTTCGACTTTTACTATGAAGGCCTTGAACGATTAATGTACAAGGTGTTCAGCAAAATACTGTCCACTTCTCTTCAATTAATTTCGATAATTTATCCGGTTAAAAATATTTTGAACACAAATCAGTCAGTTCTTCAATATTTAAACTACAATAAACTTCAAACTACAATATTTAAAATGGATAAAAATGACTTTTTTCGATGAAGCATTAGTATCAACCCGTTTCTGAACACCCTCTATATTATTAATATAGCGAGGTTTAATTCCTGAAGAAAATGCTCTAAATACGTATAACGTTTCCCAGTTCCATAAATCTAGTATTTAATCCACTTTTTGGTTTATTTTAGAATACTCAACTCTAAAGTATATTCAAGAAAATAAAAGAAGTGTCAGAATGAGGAGAGCTTTGGACGATATGTTATGTTATATCCAGACAGTGCGCCAGTGTTAGAGAACATATACATTTGTGACCATTGAAAATTAACCATCAGCATTCGTTCATTTTATCAGCATTCTAAACGTATTTTTAAATATTTCTGAAAATATGCATTACTTTTCTTTTAGGTTACTGTAACAGTAGCTCGTATTCAGACGCTTTCAAAAATGAACATCCTCGCTTTTATTTTAAATACATTTGTACCGAACGTTACTTTCGTTCACCTTATTCGAACTCTGTATCATGAAACAGACTTATTTTAGATATAAACTGAGACGTTACGTGTTTCAAATATTTAATAGGGTTGATACGTTGTGAAACAAATATGGTAGCAAATATTCAGATCATTTCCTCTACCGTTGTCATTTTTGATCGTACAGGTTGTATTCGTGTAACCCATGTTCTTTCATGTCGTTCTTTTTGCTCAATACTGGCAAGCAGAACGACAGAACACGATAGTGTTAAGTAGTGCATACACTTCTCTATGTAAAATTATACTTCTCCAACCGTAAATTATTAAATAAACGTAATTCGTATTTAGATCAATTGTTAAGGAACTTACCCGCGAGGCTGGGTCTGGATCTCGAGGAAACCGACGGAAGTCGACATGTTCCTCCTAAAGGTACACCAGCCAATCGGTGACCACCGCACTTGCGGCAATTGCCGAACTTCCGGGTGGTTCCGCTGAGAAATTCTGGACAGGAACATACTACCAACACTGGTGCTCCCGGTGGTGGTGGTGGTGGTGGTGTCATGAATCCTCGTGGCTCGTGACCAGCCCTCGAAGATCGAACCGTACCGTACAGCCATGGATCACCATAGATCATTTGACGGGAAATCCCGCTACCGCCGCTTATCGTTCCCCACCCTTTTCCGGGATCATCGGTGCTCTGATTCTGCCTCGATAGACCCAGTCTCACACTCCACGACTTTTTTCCTTTGCTCAACGTGTCGTAATTCTGGAACAAACATATTTTTCCATTATTTATTTATTTCTTACCGAAATAATATATACTTTAATTACTAATACATACTTTATTAAAAATAATTTACAAATTACAAATAAGTTACGAATGACAAAAATAATATATACTTTAAAAAAGAAACTGTACACAGAGAGGAATTTAAAATAGGTTAACTGAATAAATCGTCTGCTATTGAAAGCAGAAGATAATGCATTAGATCAAACATATTTTGTAATGATAATATCAGTACAATTTGTTTTTTTAGTCATAACTTGCTATTTCTACTGTTTTTATAGCTGGAGACCTCAAACAGATATTTGTCCTGAAAACATGTTTTGAAAATCCTCTCAAAAATCCATTTCGATGTCATTTCATTTAACTTGGCATTTGAGTCTCGTGACGCACGTGTAGTTCAAATATGAGTCTCACTCGAATTCATAGTACTGTTCATTTTTAAATATAAGTCCAATTATAATTTGCATATTCAAGCATCTTTGAACACAAAATAAACTCGTTATGAAAAAATACAACAAAAAGTTTGTTGATCAACAAGTATTCTAATGTGTAGTGTGTCGCAAAAAAATGTACTCTTTGTCAATTAAAAAATTTACGAACAAACACGAATGTGTAAACCTAAATCAATCAACTCACATCTTGTGTTAATATTTATCTTATTAGACTTACAAATATGTCAATAAACACCGTAAGCAAAGTTATGTGCGTGTAGCCAGATACATTTGAACATCCAGCACATACTATTAAAAAAAATTGAATACGATTAATAAATTTTCGTTCAAATATTTCCCTTCGCCCTTGACATCCGACTCCACCCACGCCAAATTCAATAAACATTCACCAGCTATAAAAATATTAAAATTTGAGCGATTACTGGTAAAATGAAAACACGTTTTTGTTTCATAAGAACGAAATTTTTCCTCCGAGCAAACCAGTTGGCAAACGCGTGTACCGTATCACGAGATAGATTTCCTGTATCATTTGAAACGACGGTTTCTTAAAGAGCGAGTTTAAACCAGAAAAACCAGGCGATGACCAATTCAAATATTTTTCAATCCCCCTTCTTTTTACGGCTTCCTATAAATAGATATTTTTTACGATCGTGCATAGGCATGAAATTATTCTTTTCTGCGAAAGAGGAGACATGTCTTTGTCCTCCCCCGGTTTCTCTTCTCGTTTGTGGTCCAGCCCTAAAACAAGCCCGTTCTCTCGATCCTGCCAGTTTCACCAGGGGAAAACAAATTTAAAACGCGGTCTCGAACGATTCCTACCGTCATTTACTTTCCCTGAAACCTGTTGTTCTTTCCTTTTCTTTTTATCCATGTTTGTTCGTTCTTTCTTTCTTTCCCTCGGTCCCGCACTGCTCTCGTCCTTGCATTCAATGCACAAATACGCTTTCGAGGTATCGTTTTGCTTGATAATATCAGACGTGTTGTTCTGACG
The DNA here is from genome assembly GCF_050947335.1 of Megachile rotundata. Taxonomy (NCBI): domain Eukaryota; kingdom Metazoa; phylum Arthropoda; class Insecta; order Hymenoptera; family Megachilidae; genus Megachile; species Megachile rotundata. The sequence continues at coordinate 6,689,532 of NC_134987.1, read as the reverse complement.
TTTTGCAGGGTCAGGTGTTATGTGGTCAATGTGAGAGAGATTGGGGAATTTGAAACTTGAGAACTTGGCAAATTGGGGATTTAATTTAGGTGTCGGGAGACGCGGGGATTTAGAAAATTGGAATTTTAGGAATTTGGGAATTTGGGGACTTGAGAATTTGAGGATTTGAAAATTTGGAAAGTTGAGAATTTGGGGATTTGAGAATTTGGGGACTTGAGAATTTGGAGATTTGAGAATTTGGGAATTTGAGAATTTGGAAATTTGAGAATTTGGGGATTTGAGAATTTTGGGACTTGAGAATTTTGGGACTTGAGAATTTTGGGACTTGAGAATTTGGGGATTTGAGAATTTGGAAAGTTGAGAATTTGGGGATTTGAAAATTTAGGGATTTGAGAATTTGGGGACTTGAGAATTCGAAATCTTGAGAATTTGGAGGTTTGAGAATTTGGATATTTGAGAATTTAGAAATTTGAGAATTTGGAAACTTGAGAATTTGGAAACTTGAGAATTTGGAAATTTGATAATTTGGAAATTTGAGAATTTGGAAATTTGAGAATTTGGAAATTTGGAAATTTGAGAATTTGGGGATTTCAGAATTTTGGGACTTGAGAATTTGGGGACTTGAGAATTTGGAGATTTGAGAATTTGGGAATTTGAGAATTTGGAGATTTGAGAATTTGGGGATTTGAAAATTTAGGGATTTGAGAATTTCGAGAGTTGAGAATTTGGGGACTTGAGAATTCGAGATCTTGAGAATTTGGAGACTTGAGATTTTTTTGGAAATTGAGAGTTTAGAAGCTTGAGAATTTGTAAATTTAATAATTCGCGCATTTGACAAATTACAAATTTAAAAATTGAGATATTTAGATTTTTGAAAATGACAGAATTTGAAGATTTGAGGATTCGATCATTTCTTCTTTAGGGGATTTGCAGATTTTGGGATTTGTAACTTGAGGTATTTAGAGGTTTAGGGACTTGTACATTTCAGTATTTGAAGATTTGAAAATATAGGATCTTATGAATTGAAAAGTTTGAGAAGTTGAGGATCTGAGAACTTAGAAATATTGAATATAGGAATTTAGAAATTTACAAATTTTTACTATTGGGAATTTAGAAACTAGCAAATTATGGAATTTGAGAATTTGTAAACGCAAAAAATTGTTAAAATAAAGAAACTTGAGAAGTTTAGACAAATAAGAGTTTTGTAACGTGAAAATTTGAGACACAGCAAATTTCCAAATTTTTAACTGTGTTCATTTCTATTGTTATTTCTTAACATTAGATATGTCTGATAAATTTTTCTTAAGGTTATATAACATCGACTAATTTTGTATGTACATATGTGTACAAAATAAAAAATGTACAATTTTGTATATGATTATAACCAAAAATCTTAAATCAAAATGAATTATTATAAAAAAAATAATCACAAAGAAATTAACATTCTCTTTGTTCTTTATTTCCGTAACCCACAATCCCACTTAAAACCAGCACAAAACTCAAATTCCAGATAAGATCTCATACTCCTCCGAATAAAATATTTCACAATATATATCTTAAAATAAAAATGTATCTCACATTAACGTAAAATTAACAAGATCAAATTTATAGCCCCTGCTCTTTCTCGAGTAGCCACCATAAATGTGCTATAATATTTATGCAAACGCGGAATCGTATTCATTTAAAACTACACGAAAAACTTGTCTCGCGGAAACAACTTTTATCGGATAATCTTTATTTTTTAATTAGAACAGTAATTAGCTGGCGAGTCAATGAAACGTCGTGCTTCGTTGAATCTCTTGCGCAGGAAATTTACAAACTGCGTTTCTTCGAGTCGAAGAAACCCTTTCGGCGTCCTCATATAAGATCATGCTAAATAAATTCTCGTTGTGTCTAAACTCTGTAAATTTTATTGTTTGCACACTTTCTTTGTACAATTCTCATGTTATTATTGCCATAGGTTCTATTTCTGTATAAATATGTTGTAGATATTTTATACAAATGAAAAATCGTGATTTAATTTAAAGAATTGATTGGCATCGCCATGATTCTTTTTTTAGGAATAAGTAATTAGTGATCGAAAGTTAATTCTTTACCCTCGAAAGGTGACTCATTATTTGGTTTAAATTAACATGAAATAGGTATTTTTTAAAGATATTTAGTGTTCTGTATATGTGACGTATAAATACAGTGAAACAAACACTAGTAGAAGATAATAGCAAAGGAATAATTTTAAAAGAATTCATTAAATTTGTCAACAAAAAATTGTAAAGTTCTGTGAAACTAATAGTACAGGTAAATTTTTAACTTCTGAAATTTTCAAATTTTTAACTTATCAAATTCACAAATTTTTAATTCCTCAAAGTTCTAAATTTACAATTTCTCAAAATTAAAAATTACTATTTTTTTAAGTTTCCAAACTCCCAAAGTTACAACTCTAATCTCTACAATTTTTAAATTTCTAGTACTTAAAATATTCGAATTTACAAAGTAGTAATTTTTCTAATTCACAAATTTCTAAGTTCTTAAATTTCTAAATTCATTTGTTTCAAATATTCAAGCTTCTTATTTTTCCAATTTTCCAATTTTTAAGTTCCTAAATTTATAAATTGACAGAACAACTTTAAACAGATAACTCTAAAATTTTATTGACAAAGTAAACTCTTTCTAAGTTGAAAAATTGAGAAATCGAGAAATTAGGAGAAATTTGAGAAACTTCTCAAATATCTAAATCTCCAATTTCTCAACTTAAAAAGAATTTATTTTATCAACAAAAAAATTCAGTTATCTATTCAGAGTCGTTCTGGAAAACTAGTAATAGAGAAACAACTTCAAAAGAATTCATTTTCTCAACAAACTTCAAGGTTGTAATTTACCAACATCAAAAATACTTTGTACAAAGGATAAAAAAGCTCCGAATTGTTTTGTTTTTGCAAACGAAAGTATTATTTTCGAGCGCCATATTCGACCTCAAGTTAACATCAACATTTGGAGTCGTGTTACGGATACGTGCAACTCATCGAGAATTCCGTTTGCTAAAAGAGGATATCCTGTCGAAAACGAAAGCTCCACGTACACATTCTCCTTTCCGAACGATAATAACAAGCAGGTAATTATTCGCAACAAGTACTTGCACTGAATATTAACGATACCGCTAAATAAAAGATTCAGAATCTTATTTACAACGTTGAGTGCTTAATGCGGCGGTTCTTAATCGGTGTTTTGTGGAACGCTAGTGTTTCGAAGTTCATTACAAGTGTTCCACAATTATTCAATTCTGACGAGCCAGTTTACTCCGCCATTTTAATCGTGTCTTTGTAAATGTACGCATAATATAATATCTCTTTTATTGTTTGGTTTTTATGCTGTGTGATTTGATTTATGGTACTTGATCAAGGCGTTTATGCAAATTTTTATTATTACGCGGTGACCTTGCTTGTGGTTTATCGGACTTTTATGGGAAGATCCACTTTTCAAGACGGAAATCGAGACAAAGTTTTGTCTATAAAGTTTGAAAATTTCAATTAAAATTATAATTTTTTAATTGTGGGATTTGGTAAGTGAGGAGTTTGGAATTTTTGAGGGTTGAGAGTTTGACATTTTTGAATTTTAGTATTTTAGGATTTTGGAATTATGGAATGTAGAGTTTTGGGGAGTTTTGAATTTTGGTATTTCAGAATTTCGGAATTTTACAATTTTTGAGATTTTTGAACTTACGTATTTCAGAATTTTGGAATTTTTGTATTTGGAACATGTTGCACATTAAAATATTACGTACCATAATTTTTATCGATGTAAATTTGTTCTAATTATTTACATCAAAAACATATTGTTTACATATAACATATGTTTACGTCAAAGACATATACGAATTACAAAATGAAATATAAAATAATAATAAATTGTTGGTAATGTTGGAAAATGTAACATTATTGAACACATATTTGTATTACTGCAAAATTTCTCAAAAACACGAATCAAATAAATAAAATTTGTTTCTATTTATACAAAAGTTCGATATCATTTTTATCCATATATAAATTTATTTATATTTATATAAAAATTCATCAGCGTTTTTAATCATAAGTAAATTCATTTTCGTTTATATAAAAATACATCATGATTTTCATTTATACATAAATTCACTTCTATTTGTACAAAAAGTTCACCATCACTTTTATTCATGAATAAGTTCATTCTTATTTATATGAAAATTCACCATTGTTCCTGTTCATAAATTCATTATGAATTATACATATACAAATTCCTTAATTACATATTTTTTTATTATATGCTTTTCATTGTTATTATATGTATATTTTTTATTACACCAAAGTTATTATATATTTATTTTTACATTGTAACTAAATTATTATATATTTTATAAAAGAACTATTTCTCCCGAATTAAAACGAATTTACGTACTAATTTAACAAATGCAAATAACGGGTTAAAGTTCTATCGTAAACACATGCAGGATACCGTACGAGGATAATTAACACGAGAGTTACCTGGAAAGCGAAAGCTTAATTGAAACCAGGAAACTCGTAAAGCAATGGCCGTTGTCTCTCGACTATTGTTTCTAGAGAATGAAAAAAAAATGATTAAGGCCGCATTTGCGTGTACGATGTGCGTGATCCAAGGTTACATATGATCTATGATCTTTCAAGAAAATATATACGTGAAGTTATCCGTACGCCCTTTTCTCTTTTTATACTGATGATAAATTAATAGTTGCGCACAGGTAAGTGATAGTGTGTTTGGACATTTTTTAAATTGAACGTCGAATTAGTACATATTAAATCTTTCCTTTAACTTTGTTGTCGATCTTTTATTAATTTTGCCTAGTCATTATAGTGGGGTAGTATCATGAGGAATTTGAACGGATGTTACTGTATGCAATAAAACAGTTAAGAAATATTTCTATGTTATGGCATTTATTTGCATTGAAATTGGGTAACACTTATGTTTATTTATTTGGTTATATAATGATATTTGCAAATTATGTAAGCGTTGTATTTTCATTGTGTAAATGTTGATGTAGAGAAAAATTTTTGCAATGTTCTGCTGTTTTATTATTCCATTTTCTACTATTGTATTAGTTCATTATTTTTTTGGTTTACTATTTTGCTGTTTTACGATTTTACTATATTACTACGTTATCACTTTACTGCTTTATCATTTTGCAATGTTAGAATATTAATATTTTAGTAATTTAGTAATTTAGTATTTTAACATTTTAGTATTTCACTATTTCACTACTTTGCTATTTTACTACTTTACTAGTTTACTATTTTACTACTTTACTACTTTACTACTTTACTATTTTACTCTTTTATTCTTTTACTATTTTACTATTTTACTATTTTACTATTTTACTATTTTACTTTTTTACTATTTTACTATTTTACTATTTTACTATTTTACTATTTTACTATTTTACTATTTTACTATTTTACTATTTTACTATTTTACTATTTTACTATTTTACTATTTTACTATTTTACTATTTTACTATTTTACTATTTTACTATTTTACTATTTTACTATTTTGCTATCTTACAATTTTGCTATTTAACTACTTTACTATTTTACTGTTTTTCTAGTTTATTGTTTTAGGACCATGTTATTCTACTGTTCTGTTATTCTATCATTTTTTCACTTTACTACATTACTATTTAACTACTACACTACTTCATTATTTTACTGTTTGATTATTTCCTTATTATATTATTCAACTATTCAGGTATTAAACTATTCAACTACTCAACTATTCAATTATTCAACTATTTAACTACTCAACTACACAACTATTCAACTGTCCAATTATTCAACTATTCAATAATTCAACTGTCCAAATATTCAACTATTCAACTACTCGATTATTCAATTATTCAACTGTTGAATTCTTAAATTATTCAACTATTTTATTATTCTACTATTCAGCCATTCTGTCATTCTACCATTTTATAATTTTACTATGTATGTTTTACTGTTCTTGTTATTCCAACTATTTTTACTATTTTACTATTCTAAGCACTGTTTTATTATTTTACAATTACTGCTACTATATTATTTCGATTATTTTAATGTATCTTGACTACACTGCACTATTATTTAGTTACATATTATTCAATATTAACTATTCATTGTCTGACTGTTCCACTCATCCAGTATTATACTATTTTGCTATTTCATTATTCTATTTAAATATACAGGCTTTTGTTCTTTTAATATGTACACATTATATATGTATTTTATATATGTACAATGAGAGTATTTCAAACCCAATAGTAATTTACTCTTCAAACAAATCTTTATAACATAAACTTAGAAATGAAACCCTCGAATGACATACAAATATTTAAAAAACTTTTATACAATTTTTAGTTCACAAGCATTTTCATTAAAAATTACATATTATTTCGAATATAATTGTTATTTTCTAATTATCAGATACAATTGTCATTTATTTCTAACTATCCATTTTATGGTCATGATTATGATTATGATAATTATATTATCCAATTACTCAAATACCTTTTCACTCGAGACAAAAATGTATCGAACATACAATCTATTACTTATCCATAAATAGTTTCTTTCAACTCGAGTCAAAAGACCACACAAAACACTGTCCAACATACAAAAAATTACCTCAAACAAGATACCTCTATCAATCCTAACAAGAACTCCAATTGACAATCCCCGTATGCGTTAACAGCAGAAAGAGAATGCGCATTCTTCGCAAGAACGAAATTCATCGAATCAATTTAACGGTGATTAAATTCTTATAGAATCAAAACACCTCGCCTCTTACTTTCATAAGATCCCACGTGAAAAACGTTTCACATTTTCTCCTCGACGAGATCGAACTCGGGTTCATTTCACATTCTTTCATTCCACCTGTTTTCTTCCTTTTTGCCAGCCTTCGTACACTCGTGGAATTACGAGAGGAGCATCGAGAACGATGTTGAATAACGATAATGAACGATTACGATAAATTACTTCCTCTAACGTTCGGGGCCGAAGGGTTCGATATCCAGACACGTCGAGAAACGAAGAAAATCGGTGACTTCCTTCGCCGAGTACTTCCTCCCCACGGGGAAAAAGGAGGTTATTCGTATTTCGTGAGATGGATATCGCATGATATGACATCACGAGTGTCGGAAAATGGAGCAGATTGCTAGCCCGAAGGCAAACTTCGATACGCTTTACTTTCTCGACTCGACTTTCGTAAAAGTCTCGTGTTCCAGAAGCTCACGTAAGAGGAGCGGCCTGCACGGTCGTTTCAGAAACAACGAGAAAATCGACGTATAGACATACGGATAAAACAGTTTCAACGGTTATAGAAACGTGTTAATATCTTGCAGGTGCGACGGGCGTGGCCGACGAAATTTCAGACCTAACGGGTACAGCTTTCGATCCAGTGACATTTTCGAACGATTTTTCCGGCCACGGTGAAATTTATCGCGCTACTGAATGCTAACGTTTCCGTATGGAGTTGAGCAGTAGATTCGGTGGCAGTTAATTTATTTTTTTTGAGTGCAGAATTTGTGAGTTTTGGAATTTGGAAAATTTGGAGTTTGGGAGTTTGACAAATGTGGAATATTGGAATTTGAAAAATTTTTGGTTTTGGAGTTTGGAAAGGTGGAGATTTTGAAATTGAGGAATCTGAAAAATTTGGAATATGTGGGATTTGTGATTTGGAGGTGTAGGGGTATTTGAGAATATGGGGATTGGATATTTGGGTGTTTAGTGATTTATGGATTTGAAGATATGGGATTTTGGAAATTTAGGAAGCCTGAGAATTTAGAAATTTAGGGACTTGGGGATTTATGGATTTGGAAATTTGAGAATTTGGGAATTTGGGAGCTTGGGGTGTCAAGGATCCGAAAATTTGGGGATTTAGGGTTTTGAGAATGCGGAGATATGGGTATTTCAGTATTTAGGGACTTAGAGATTTAGAAATTCTGAGATTTAGAGATTTAGGGATTTAGGGATATGAGTATTTAAGGATTTGAGAATTTGAGAATTTGAGAATTTGAAAATGTGAGGATTTGAGAATTTGAGGATTTGGGGATTTATGGATAAAGAGATTTGGGATTTTGAAAATTTTAGAAATCTGACAATTTACAAATTTAAGATTTTGGAGATTCGTGGATTAGGAAATTCGGTAGTTTTGTAATTTGGTAATTTAGTAATTTGGTAATTTGGTAATTTGGTGATTTGGTGATTTGGTAATTTGAAAATTTCTGGATTTAGGGATTTGGAAATTGGAAATATGGAATTAAAAATTTGGAGATTTAGCGTTTGGAAATTGAGAAATTTTGGAACTTATAAATTTATAAATTTAAAGATTCAGAAACTCAGAAATTTGAAAATTCAGTAATATAGTGGTTTTGAAAATTGGAAATTTGAGAATTTGGAGAATGAGAAAGATTAGAATTTGAAAACTGGGGATTTAGGAATGTAGAAATTTGAGAACTGGATAATTAGAAATTTAGAAATTTATAATTTCTAACTAATGAGTGAAAATTTGTTCCTCGGTTTTCTAATTATTGAACTACACCTACATGTATACATTCTAAAAATAAATAGCAAGTAAGGAAAGTAAAAAAATATTAAACAATTGTTAAAATACAATAAACTATAAATAAATAAGTGCATATAGTTATAAGGTAAAGGTACCAGTAGTTGACCAGTTAAGAGAAATTTTCTACGGAAACAATGGTAACTCTTTACTCTATCAATAAATGGCGAGAATCAATGCATGGAGACGTTCGTTAAACCCTTCAGATTATGTACCAAGACCACTTTTTAAAAAAAGTTAAGTTATACAAGTTTGGTAAATATTTTTGAGAATTCGGAAAATGATCCAGTAGTTGACCACTCTTGAAAAGGAAAAAACTAGTAATTGACCACCTCTTTTCGTTAGTAGTTGACCACTTATATTCGAAGCAAGGTTAAAAGACTAATGCTGGAAATCAGTTTATTATCGTTTAATTTTAACAATAAGCAGTACAAATCATATTTAAACAATAAAACGACGAAATTAACCAAATTAATTGAATAAAACATTCAACTCAGGAACAGAATAAACATTACGAGTTCTGCTTGCTTTGGTGGGCTCATTAATATGAGAAACTACAGCATTCCATTTGTAGTCCAACACGTCGGGCTTCTCTGGCCACTTCCATAATCAACTAGTAAAATAGCAAAATAACAAAATGACAAAAGAGAAAAAGAGGAAAGATGAAAAACAAGAAAATAGGAAAAGAGCAAAGATGCAAAATAATAAAATAGTAAAATATGAAAATCGCAAAACACTATAGCAGTATGATAGTAAAGTAGTAAAATAGTAAAATAGTAAAATAGTAAAATAGTAAAATAGTGAAATAGTGAAGTAGCCACTATTCACTTCCATGCCTGTCAACTTCTGAAAGTTGTACATTAACAATACCCAAAAGTTGACCATTAAAAAACTATTGTTTTTTTAAGTTAGAACGACAAAAACAATGTATTTATTAAATTGATAAAACATTGTAAGCGCTTACACAGTAACTGATTTATTCACAAAATGTTCGCAACATATAAATTTTTTATCTGGACTATAGAGCTATTCTTAACAGAATCGTTAAGGAAATAGAAATATATCGGCACACTACTTACCTTATTGCACTCGGATATTCGCTGCTAATAGACACACTTTACTTCACGCGCAATTGTTCCAAAATTTAAACAACAAATGTCGTGGCATCTAAAAGTCACTATCATCTGAAGTGCGCAACTTATACAAACCTTATTTCATCATTTTTTAAACAAAATGGTCAACTACTGGTACATGGTCAACTACTGGTACTTTTACCTTATATATGTAAATATTATATAATTGCTAACTATTCTTTGATCTACTTTATGGATTACAATTATTTATCCCTATTGATTGAAACAATATCCTTCTGGATTGTTTAATATATCCTAATATTTTTGAATAAAAGTTTATTTTAAATTATTCTAATAAAGAACTATTAATCTCGTATTAAATTTCTATTCAAATACAGTTCAACAAGTATATATTCACATACAACAAAAATTATTCAATATTCCTGAATAGTTTTATTTTCTTTTAATTTTTAAATCTGAAAACCTTTGGTAATGGTTTGAATATACATAACATTCTCCCGTTTCTTAAAAAGTGACTCGTTTACAGTAAATTGACCTCTTCGATATCGAAAATCGGTAGGTTCGAAATAGTTTGAAGATTAATAACGTTCTCTCATTCTTTACAAAGTGAATCGATTACAAAAATATATTTAACCCTCTGGTATCGAAAATCAATAGGTTCCCACACGGAATTCAGTCATTCGTTAATATTAGGTGGCATGTATCGAATGGCCAATTTCGAAACATAGAAAGTCAGACACGATTTTATGACATAAAAGTATCGCAAAATTGCACTAAAACCATATCAATTACAAGTTTGCTAATTTACGACATCCACTAATCATTAAATTATCGAAAACTTTATTAAAATTGTCATGTTTATTTTCTTATATTTTATTCCGTGCAAATCTCACAAACCTTTTTACAAACTTTATTATAATTGTATTTATACAATTTTTCCAATTTAATTTTCTCAAAAACCAAGTTCTTTACAAAAAATACTTATATCATATTCTTTTAATTTCATTTCATAAAAATCTACCATTTTCTTACAAATTTTCTCTCACACATATTTTTGCAATTTTTCAATTTTGTCAAAAAGCAAGTTCTTTACGAAAAATTCTTATATATCACTTTTTCTTACAAATTTTTTTACAAATTTTCTTACAAATTTTCTCACAAATTTTTCTAATTTAGTTTTCTTGAAAACTAAGTTCTACATGTACGAAGAACTTTAGCATCACTTTTTTACAAATTTTATTCCGCACAAATCTTACAAATGTTTGAGAAAATTCTTCTACCAATTTTTAAATTTAAATTCTTGAAAACTAATACTTCTATCAATTTTCAGATTTAAATTCTTGAAGACCAATACTTCTATCAATCTTCAAATTTAAATTCTTGAAAACCAATACTTCTACTAATTTTCAAATTTAAACTCTTGAAAACCAATACCTTTATCAATTTCCAAATTGAAATTCTCCAAAATTAATACCTTTATCAATTTTCAAATTTGAATTCTTAAAAACGAAACTCCATACGAAAAACATTTATACTACATATTCGACTTATTTTTAACGTAAAATCACCTCCTGTCTGAATGTACTACCAGTTATTAATCACCCTGTATATGTAGTTACGCATTTTCCTATTCGTTTATAACTCAACACAAGACAAAAAGAAGAGGTTCCATAGAAATATAGTTATTGATTTTGCCGAGTAAAACGGTATCCGAGCAAAATCGAGTCTATCGAAAGGACGAAGAGAATGGAAAGAATCAAAAGTCGACCACGTGTGACATAAAAGGCAGAAGTCCACTTTCCCTCGATGGCCAAGGCTCGGATCAAGATGACCTCAAGTGATGGGCATCTTTTATTCCTCTCTCTTTTTCTTACTCATTGTGTCTTCCTCTTTCCCTTTTCGCAACAATCGACACACTCTTCTTCCTGTACAAACAGTTTTCGTTTCCTTTTGCACTCAGCGCGATTTCAAAAGCGCAGTTCCGTTTTTATGTGTATTTCTTTCACCGAGGCTTGAAGAATTTTGAAATTTAATAGCAAGTTTAGTAGTGATCGCATCGAGGAAATCTTCTTTTAAGTGGTGAGATTATCGAACATGTTCTTTGTTGAGATTACTACTTATATTTAGAATGTGACTAGTTTATCATGATACGCAGTGTAATCTTGTAATGCTGTGTGATGCAAGTTTACGCTGTAAAGTGAAGGTATGATGCGTGTGTCATTGAAATTGAAACGTGAGTTTTCTTGAATTGAGGAGAACAGTCGAATAAAAATCAAATATGTAATACTTACAAATTTTTTAGTTTTCAAAATTTCAAATTTTAGAATTGGTAGCTTCTTTAATTTTCAGACTTGTAACTTCAAATTTTCAAATTAGTCATTTCCTCAATTTCTGGATTCCTAATTTCTAAATTTCTAACTCTATAACTTGAAAATATCTCACATCTGAAATTCACACACATGTCACATAGTATGTCACACATACAGTGGGTAACAAAAGTAAGTAAACACTTAGAGCTTGTGGCAAAAAAACATTTGTGTCAAAGCAAATATGTAACTTCAAAAAACAAATTGTATATCTGCTGAAACTACATGAAATAATCTATATAATTATGCTGATAAAATGTTTATTAGTGCTGGATTTTCTCGTAAAAAATAATAAAGATTCACGGTATGCAACGAATACACGTTCCAAAAGTAAGTAAACACGACCGGCATTGCTCAATAACTTTTTAATACTTGCAATTTTGCAATTTATTTATAAATGACACTTATAGATTATTTCATGCCGAATCTGAATTCGTAAACTGTTTCTTTGTAGTGGTTATCGTTTTCGAGAAAATTTGACTTAAAGGAAAATTGTAAATTTTCAACTTTGGAAATGTTTCACGGTCTTATAGTTGCTTTTATTCATTTTATTTTTATACCAAACTATTCTGCAAATTCTCTTGAATAAAATGATATGAATTGTGATAAAATTGTAATTATTTAATTATGTTTAAATGCCAATGGAAGTGAAGAAGAAACCCAAGACTCGCCGATGTCTGCTGATGTTTTTTAATTTATTTCAACGACTAAGAGTTTCAGAAAAATTCTAACCAGATCAAACGAAACAGTAAATATTACAGTTGAAAAAGGTACACAAGAAAGATAACAAATCGTGTTATGTTTTGAGTACATGTGTTAAACGTTTCGGAAAATTATTAGTACGAAATCCAAAAAACGTTCGTATAAAAAAGACGACGGTCAGTGATGAGTCTCACTGCCGTTACTATGTGAAGTTGTTACATGTTTAGTTATTCTTTAATGTAAGGTTAAATGAATGGCCGAAATCCTATTCTTCATTGCACAACGCGAATATGCAGTTACAGCAGTGATACTCTAAGTGTTTACTTACTTTTGTTACCCACTGTATATCATACATTGTGTTACATATATATCATATGTATTATAATTCTTTTGTAGTACGAAATGACGGAAAATATGTAGTCATACATATGTCACATATTATGTCACACATACATATGTTACACTTTATGTCATATGTGCTTCAATTCTTTTATGTCATTAAACATGTAAAATATATATATGTTACGTATATGTCACATATTATATCGCATATATGTCATACATTGTGTTACATATGTGTCAGATACGTGTCACATATATTGTTTTTCTTTTAAGTCACGAAATCATGCAAAATATATACAGTCACACATATGCCACACATTATGTCACACATGTGTTGCACGTTATGTTACATATATGTCACATTGCAATTCTTTTATGTCAATTAATGAAAAATATATACATATTACATATTATGTCACACGCATGTACCATATTAAGTCACACATACGTCGCACATTATGTTAAATATGTGTCACATATATTGCTATTCTTGTACGTAACAAAATTATGCAAAATATATACAGTCACATATATGTCACATATCATGTCGTATATATGTCACATATGTTACATCCACGTCACGTATTTTGAAACGAACATTCGATATGCAACAATTTAACTGCCGCAAACTAGCTCCTATCGAAGCAAATTTATTTATCGTCAGACAGAATTATTGCTATTTTCCATCTAGTCTTACAAACGATCATCGTCAAGATTAATTACACCGATATGATTAATGTTAGCATTGAAGATAGGTTTACCTTATTTGTTCACGGTTCGCGCGCAATGAATTAATAGCGGACACAGAATCAATGATGAACAACGACCGATAGGAAATTGCACGTTCGAATTCCGACACGGTGCTTGTGAAGTTAGAAATTACCAAGTCAGCGTCCACGGTTGGAGAAGTATAATCTTACATAGAGAAGTGTATGCACTACTTAACACTATCGTGTTATGTCGTTCTGCTTGCGAGTATCGAGCAAAAAGAACGCTCCCATGGGTTACACGAATACAACCTGTACGATCAAAAATGACAACGGTAGAGGAAATGATCTGAATATTTGCTACCATATTTATTTCACAACGTATCAAACCTATTAAATATTTGAAACACGTAACGTCTCAGTTTATATCTAAAATAAGTCTGTTTCATGATACAGAGTTCGAATTAGGTGAACGAAAGTAACGTTCGGTACAAATGTATTTAAAATAAAAGCGAGGATGTTCATTTTTGAAAGCGTCTGAATACGAGCTACTGTTACAGTAACCTAAAAGAAAAGTAATGCATATTTTCAGAAATATTTAAAAATACGTTTAGAATGCTGATAAAATGAACGAATGCTGATGGTTAATTTTCAATGGTCACAAATGTATATGTTCTCCAACACCGGCGCACTATCTGGATATAACATAACATATCGTCCAAAGCTCTCCTCATTCCGACACTTCCTTTATTTTCTTGAATATACTTTAGAGTTGAATATTCTGAGATATACCAAAAAATGGTTAAATACTAGATAATCGAGCTAGGAAACGTTGCATGTATTTAGAGCATTTGCTTAGGAATGCTGAATGTAATGGCAGTCATTATTACACGACGGAATTCATTGCATAACTTATGATAAAACTGTCTTTTAATGTCAGTAATATAGTGGCCTCAAATCAACTCTTGGTTCAATAGATTATTCTTGAGAAAATAAGGTAAAGTTAGGAATTCAGAAATATATGTTTCGATTTAATTGTATAATTCTTTCAAAGTATTAGGGGTGTTCATGGAAAATTAAAATAAAAGTAGACCAATTGTAAGATGGATCAAGATAAGATTATATTATAAAAACAATGAAAAGAATATTTTATTAACTTGAGTTTCAAAGAATTTTTAATTCAAGTGAAAGTTTGATTATTATATGTACTCTATGCAAAATATTGAGCTTGACATTTGTAAATAGAGATGAAAATTCTGATCTAATGCAGTATAATAATTGTTTTTATTGTAATGTATAATACGATTGATCTATGAAAATATTACAGAATACGATTTGACAGGCCATGAAAACAACCTAATTGGTAAAAGAAAAATGAATTATTCAGCGATTCTGTTTCCCAAGGTAGTTAAACATAAGCGAATCGCGTTTTTTAAATTTCATGAAAAGGATAATAACCCGACAGAGAGTTTATTAATTCATGGATGCTAACGTGATAGCACTCGTAAATTCCAATTACGAAGACGAAACGCAGAACGTTCGCTTTCGGAACCGTGGAATACGAAAGAAAAATCGGAACTGCTATAATTCTTACAATCTCATTTCAATAATGAAATAGAAGCTTTATTTTGATGTAACAATTGACGTTATCTAATTTTTAATCTTTTATTATATTAAAATGTAATCTTTTCTCGTTTTGGTTTACTTGTTTCTCAAAATTTCAATAATGAAGTAAAAGGTTTATTTCAATACAACAATTGTCATTATCAAACTATTAATTATTTATTACATAAAATTTTAATCATTTCTCGTTTTGGATTACTTATTTAATAAAGTATATAATAAGAGTATTTTCTTTGTGTTCGATGTATTTATTCATCATTGCTTAATGTTACAATATGACATTTTATATCTAAACATGTCTAAACATTTTATATCTGAATTCTCAATTTTAAGATTAAATCTAAACATTGAGAATTTATTTACCTAAAATTTGTAAAGGTTTAACAATTTATCATGAGCAGTAAAAATTGAAACAGTTGACAAACTAATATCTATTATAAATAAATGCAGCCAATATTATAAATGACTGTTAGATCACAGCAGTTAACGTCCGTAATTTAAGCAATCAATCAATCAGTAAATGTTGGAGAGATGTGACGCGACCAAATCACTAGATTCTTTGGAGAAGTGTAAAAATATAATTTTTCTTCATGTAATAGGCAGTGATCCTTGAGAAAATGGTCAGATCAAACGAAGGCAAATTGGCAGATTGAAAGGATTATTTATAGTTAAATCTAATATAAAGAACATTCTTGTAACACTTCAAGTGGCTAAACTGAACTCGTTTGAAACTTTAATGAACAGTAATTTATTTTATTTTTAATAATGATCGACTG
The DNA here is from genome assembly GCF_050947335.1 of Megachile rotundata. Lineage (NCBI taxonomy): Eukaryota > Metazoa > Arthropoda > Insecta > Hymenoptera > Megachilidae > Megachile > Megachile rotundata. The sequence continues at coordinate 6,673,329 of NC_134987.1, read as the reverse complement.
TTCTGATGATAGCTAATTTCATCACAGTTAGATACTAAAAGTTAGGTATCAAAGGTTAGCTACTTTTATCGTAGTCACATAATCAAAGTTACCTATATTTATCATAGTTAGATACTAAAAGTTAGCTGTTAAAGTTTAGATACTTTTATCATAATTAGATGCCAAAAGTTACCTATTTTTATCACAATTAAATATTAAAAGCTAGCTACTTTTATCACCTGAAACTATTTAATAAAATTATTTATCATGGGTTAAGTAGAAATGTTTGTCATCACACAAGTGATTATTTCAAGCACTCACGAGTCATCACATAAGTGATATGGCGATTATACAACTCATTTGTCAGGTATATTAGTTAGCTCAATGTAGACACTATTGCAATCTCAAAATAAAGAAAGTTAACATGTTACTTCAATTTTGTGTATCACATATTTTCATATAAATACATTACCAATATTTAACATTGGAATATTATTACAAAGTAAATTGTTGAATTAAACATTTTTGAGATCAACTTACGTCTCTTTCCTTGAAGTCTATGATGATTCATATTGAAATAAGAATGATACGTATACTATTTTACATTTTACTATTTATTCATTCATTTCTCTTTACTTTTAATTTCAAGTTAAGTATGCATCACGCGTGTGTTTCGCATTAACTTTTACCATACAATTTATTCACCAGCTGCGGCTACTTTTCCACTGCTATATTGAAACAAATAAAATTAAAATGTCATTTCGATTTTATAGTCAATGAGAGGTTCAGAGACGCATTGTGAAACTGCAGCAACTCTAATTTCAACTTGATATTAGCAATAACATAGTAAATAATATTTGATTTTGTTCTTATAGGATTTTAACAAGTTCGTCCATTTTCTTTTCATACATGCTTATTTCCTGTTGCACAATTTTAAATGTATGATGTTTAATGTGATGTTTAATGTAATATTTAAAGGCTAAGAACTTCATGGAGCAGCACCCCTACTAATTTCACCTACGAGCCGCCATATTCAACGATCCTTGACTACGCGAACTATAATCAGATTTAAACTTCAAATTAACCAGAAATGAGTTGAATTTTTAAGTAAACTAAAAATCCGAGCAAGCTTCACTCAGCGAGTGCGTCACGAGTACAGCATCAAAGTACAGCAAGTTAACCTCTTGCCATACTTTGACGAGTCCGACACGTGACACACTCGTTATTCAACTGCAATCAATTTTTCTCGAATTCTTAAACGATAACAATGTATGACAATGCTGTTCTCTACACGAGTACATTGGAACGAAGTTTTTGATGATTAAATCATAATTTTTCCCAAAGATATGATACATATACTTTAACTTTGATAATTTACTTTTTTAGAAAATTCACAAATATGTAATTTCCAAATGTTTCCAATATCGTGTATTAGCCCTTTGCACTCGGCTGTCCCCTCTGAGGGGACATTTTGAACGACAAAATAAACTTTCCGAGTGCAAAGGGTTAGTGCAAGGAGGTCCCATGGTGCCTAAACTTGGCGTTACCTTTTATTTACATGTAATGTAGTTTTGTGATATTTGTTAATACTCTTATAAAACGTGGTGAAGGCAAAAAAGTGCGAATCAAAACATATGAAGATCATTCAATTGAAACGATGAGTGGGCCAGTTGAGCCACTATAGTGGCGCTATGTAATCTACGACATTCGCGGAAGCCACTATAGTGGCGTGTCGTGCCTAAGAGGTTAAAGTAACTGCAAGTGAGCATTACACGGGGAGTTCTCGTTAATTCAGACCGTTGTAAAAAAGGCGAACTCATATAGTCATTTAAGATGGCGGAATGTATAAAATTACACATAAATTCAACCGTGTCCCACACGTTTTTCGCGATAAGGTGAAGTACAAACAGTAGCAAGTTTTACTTAAGGTTCCCTATGGAAGCGGATACGTAACGCGTACGTGCTGGAGAACACAAGGCATAAAGAAACGAAGAATTATCACATGGACGAATGTACTCACTGGGATTCTTGACGGCTGTGAAACGGTGAGCGAGTGAGCCACTATAGTGGCGCTATGTAATCTACGACATTCGCGAAAGCCACTATAGTCGAAGAGATGGTATCCGCGAAAGCTACTATAATGGCGTATTCTAAGAGGTTAATATTCAAACTTGCAGTTCAAGTCCAATTTGCATCAACGATTGCATAATACCACATTGACATAAAATTTCAACTTTCTTTGTCTGTTTTAATACAAAGACTACATATAGTATTTGATTAGTTCTAACAGACCCCCCTAACAAATAAATCACAGGGAGTAAACCGTAGACGGATCGTATTTGGTCAAAAGAGGTACGCAATCGAAGACAGGTGAATATAGGAATTATCCAGATCCGATCTTGTAAGGTGGCCGTGCATGAACCGGGGTCACGGCGGATGCACCATAGATGCATCATGCTGTATGCGAACACGAGACACTAGTTACACAATCTTCTCGAACCCGTATTCAGACGATACAGCAATTCGCGAACCGAGACCTGGTTCTTCTTCGACGTTTTCCTTACCGGATGCTTAGCCTCATCTTTTTCATAATCCTGGTCCGTGATGTTTTCACTGATTGACACGAAACCCGGATGCGGATAATGATCTCGATTAGATCGGTGCACGCGATACCTGTGTTCTATAATAGTGGTCTTTCTATCGCCTGTTCATGTATGTATATAGATTTATCTGTGGGATAATTCTTTAGCTTATATCCGATGAGTCGAAAAAGGAAATGGCAAGAAAACCGTGTTTTCTCGATTTAATGCGAAGAGAGTGCGTACTTCTGGGACGCAATATCTCGAAAGTTCTATCGTGTGGCATAGCAATGTGGGCCAAACGCAAAACCGGTTGCACGTGAGGCACTTACTACCGTGCTGGTAACATTTGACGGAATGATCATATCGAAGGATACATGGGTGGAATTTATTTTATACAAGGTTGATGTGGAAATAAAATATAGTTGTGTCGATTGATCTAGAAATGAATCTTTGATAATCGGAGGCAGTTTGGAAATTGAATAGTGGAATTTGGGGATTTATGAATTTCGATTTATGAATTTCAGAGTTGGGAGATTTGAAAGTATAGAAATTTATGAATTTGATAATTTAGACTTAAAAATAAACAAATTTAAAGATTTGACATTTTGAGACTTGAAATTTGAAGTTCGGAAATTTGAACTTTTGGAAATTTGTAAAATTGTAAAATTGTAAAATTGAAGAATTGAAAAATTGTAAAATTGTAAAATTGAAAAATTGTAAAATTGAAAAATTGAAAAATTGAAAAATGGTAAAATTGTAAAATTGAAAAATTGAAGAATTGAAGAATTGAAAAATTGAAAAATTGAAAACGGAATACCTTAAAGTAAAAATACTGAAAAACAGGAAAAATTGCGAATGTGAAAATTCAATAATTTAAAAATTTGTAAATTGGAAAATTGTATCATACGAAAATTCCAAAACGGAAAAACTGAAAAATTTGAAAATATAAAAAATTGAGGAAACAAAACTTGATAATATTCAGCTTACAAGAGCTAATACTACTACTATAAATACTACATACCTAAACAATTACAAAGGAAACTATACCACGACTTCTAAAGCGAATATCTTCCTTAGTTTGCAAAAGTGCTATAATTACACAAAATTATCACTAACAAAACCATCTACAATTGTGTAAATTTTAAACGCAATCTACATTTGAAAGCTCGTGCACTTCCCTTCTTAACTTTGTAATGTTACAATTTATATCAACATTTTTACACTTGTTTCCGTTATTATCCAAGAAAAATCCATTATTTGAAACCTGAAATTGCACTTCCAGCAAGCAAAGTGAAAGTGTATACACTATTTAAACAAATGATTTTGTTTGAGAGCGAAACGTTTTCGCTTGAAGTAGAACCAAATTCTGTTAGATTTCTATCAGCTTCTAATACTTTTCTTCCGCTGCACATATCGCGATTTTCGACTCTACGATTTGCTTTCACCAATGTGCGCAATATCCTTCAAAATAATTCGATCAATAATCCACAAGAAACACCGTTTCATTTAAACTATCGATTAATAGTTTATATGTGAAAAAAATAAAGGAAAAATTTGCGAAGTAGATCGTGAATTTGAAATTTTTCGTCACGTGTCGTAATCAGTCATCGTAAATCATATCGCAGGTGTATCATTTATTAGAACAGATAGAATACAACTTTCTTCGCTTCCTTACAACCTGTTACCATGCTTTCTAAACTTCCACATATTTTCTTGCCATTAACAGCATTAAAGTCAATTATCGCTGTTGAGAGATGATTAAACTATCATGATCGCTTTATTATTCCTAAATGATACTATTACTACCTGTTTGTACATTTATAACACCTTTTACCAAACTTATTCCGTGTAAATCATTTTACTTACTTTCCATAATCTTTAAATCATTCCAATGGATTCTATTCTTTGATCATATTGAAAATTTTTATGTTACAGTTTTGAAAAATTTAGTACTAAATTAAGTTTTCACATCAAACTAAAATTTTCTTCCCCACAAAAAGTCATGTAAATGTTAACCTAGATTCAAACAAATTTTAAAAAATTAGAGGAAGAAAGAAATTAAAGTTTACAAACTTTTAACGAAATTATAACCTAAAGTATAAACGAAATTTACAAAACATAAAATAAAATTTTACGTAAATAACCGGTAAATAGAATTAAAAAGAACCAAATAAAATGCCATAAACATCGAAAGAATTTCGTAAAAGACAAACTCACAATCGATCGTATCGCAAACTTGCGTGTTCTCCTTCAAAGATCAGCTCAGCGAACGTGTACGATTAATTACAGCTGTTTTGCAACTTCGACCACAAGGAAACTACAGAATCGAACGAGAACAAGACGTACGTTGTACACCGGGCACGTTTTACCTGACGATTTTAACGAAAGGAACTGAGAGACAAGAGCAGTGTCCACCTGAGCACAACCCTTTCGCAGAAAACAGCGGGGTATTCGATGTCACCGACGAGGTCAGGTTTTAAGGTAAAACCGGAGCCAGGCCTTTGTGAGAGAGCTGGACGAATAAAATCGCGTAGTACGCGAATGCTCTTACATCATCGGAAGAGCTGCTACGTCCTTGCTCACACGTTTCGTGTTTCAAGAGTTTCGATATAGAGTCATCTTGAAGAGCACTTGACTTGTGCATAGCGGAATTACTTTAAATTACATTCACTGAATTAACACTGAAATTATTAGTAGTTAAAAGGAAGATACTTCTGTTAAGAGTAATCGAGATGGTCTGGGAGAAATATGTGATAAGGGAATATTTTTATTTTGATGTTTGTGTGTGAAAGAATGTTTAAGGAAATTTGGGAATTTGGGGTTTGGTAATTTGGGGATTTGGAAGTTTAGTCGTTTGAGAGTTTGGGATTTTGCTAATTTGGAAATTTGGGAATATGGGGTTTGGTAATTTGGGGATTTGGGAGTTTAGTCATTTGAGAGTTTGGGATTTTGCTAATTTGGGAATTTGGGAATATGGGGTTTGGTAATTTGGGACTTTGGGACCTTGGGACCTTGGGAATTTGGAAATTTAGAAGTTTGGGAGTTTAGGAGTTTGGGAGTTTGGGAGTTTGAGAATTTGGGAATTTGGGAATTTGGGAATTTGGGAATTTGGGAATTTGGGAATTTGGGGGTTTGGGAGTTTGGTAATTTGGGACCTTGAGACCTTGCAAATTTGGGGATTTGGTAATTTGGGAATTTGGGAGTTTGGTAATTAGGGGATTTGGGAATTTGGAATTTTGGTAATTTAGAAACTCGGAAATTTGAGAGCTCGGCAATTTGCTAATTTAGGAATTTGAAAATGTACAAAAAGAATTCAAGCAATTTCTCAATTTTATAATTACGAATTCGAAAACATAAGTGTTTCCATATTCTAGAATATGAAAACTTGGTCATTTGGAAATTCAAGAATTTAAGAATTTAAGAATTTAAGAACTTGCTTCATAGATATAAAAATACATAAAATTCCAAAATTTAAACATTTAGAAATTTACAAATTGATATGTTTCAAAATCTGAAAATTTGAATACTACATTTCTAAAATTCTCAAGTTTGTAAAGTTCAAATCAAATTTCAGATCAAGTTTTTCAAAACTGAACGTTCAAGTATGTGAAAATAGAAATTTTTTGAAGGAGACAATACTTAATCTACTTCCTTATGGTAATACAAAGATTTCTATTTCTCCTCAAAGACTACTAATTATTCAATTATATAACTTTTTAAACGTCGGTGACAAAATGTTTTTAGAAATTAAACTAGCTATCAACAGGTCAATATCATTCAAGTATAATGATATCTTAAGTAATATTTTAAATGTGATATTAAACATAAGTGAAAGTAATATTTCCGGTAGCTGCTGAACTTGTTTAGATATTTTCTACACCGTTATAAAATGTGGTTCTATTTAACCCTATGACTACGAAAGTCATTCATTTACACAAAATTATTGTGTTACTAAACAAATTTTACAAATATTTGCACAAATTTTCTAATAGAACTTTTTCAAAAAGTGTATGAACAAAATTCTTTCTAAATCAACTTTCTTTTGTGCAAAATCCACTGTCGATCATTTTGGTATACAAATGCCGATATACGAATTAATTTT